>NW_024748460.1:0-7253 GCF_018991925.1 Homarus americanus
GATAATTTTAATATTTTTTGAAAATTTTAGAAATTTTTGAAAATTTTTTGGAAAATTTTGAAAATTTTTGGAAAATTTTGAAGATTTTCGATTCTCAAAAAAATTTTCAGAGGTCTGACCTGGGTGTAGAGGCCGCTCCGGATGTATGATGTTTGGATCCACCAGGCCATCTGTGAAGTATCATGCCATCTGCCGGTGTCTCGGTGGCTATGGCTTCCAAGTTATTTTTTGAAGTCCTTCTCGAGGTAGGCTTTACTATCGCCTAGGTCGGTAATTTTGAATGTGGCTGGTGGAGAGCTCCATGGTGGAGAACTACGTAACCATTTTTTGTAAAATTAGTAATTTTTAGAAAATTTTTGAAAAATTTTCTGAAAAATTTTGGGAGTTTAGAAATATTTTGAAAAATTTTGAAAAATATGAAAATTTTTAGAAGAATTTGAAAATTTTTGGAGAAAATTTTTGAAAAATTTAGAGAAAATTTTGGAAAATTTCTGAAATTTTCGGATAATTTTTGAATATTTTTTGAAAATTTTTGGAATTTTTGAAAAAATTTGGAAAATTTGAGAAAATTTTGGAAAATTTTCTGACAATTTTATGAAATTTTTGAAATTTTTGAAAAAATTTAAAATTTTTGGAAAATTTCTGAAATTTTCGATAATTTTGGAAAAATTTTTGGAAAATTTTGGAAAATTTTTGGAAAATTTCTGAAAAATTATTTTGAAAAAATTTGGGAAAATTTTGGAAAACTTCTGAAAATTTTTCGGATAATTTTTGAATATTTTTAGAATTTTGGAAAATTTTGAAAAATTTTGGAAAATTTGAAACTTTTGGAAAATTTTCTGAAAATTTTGTAAGAATTTTTGAAATTTTTGAAAAATTTGGGAAAAATTTTTGGAAAATTTCTGAAATTTTTCGGATAATTTTTTAATATTTTTGAAAATTTTAGAAAATTTTTGAAAATTTTTGGAAAATTTTTGAAAATTTTTGGAAAATTTTGAAGATTTTCGAAAATTTTCCAAAAATTTTCAGCAGGTCTGACCTTAGTGTAAGCCGCTCGGATGTATGATGTTGGATCCACCGAGCCATCTGTGAAGTATCATGCTGCATCTGCCGGTGTCTCAGTGGCTATGGCTTTCAGAGTTATTTTTGAAGCTCGAGGTAGGCTTTACTATCGCCTGAGTCGGTAATTTTGAATGTGGCTGGTGGAAGCTCCATGGTAGGAGAACTACGTAACCATTTTTGTAAAATTAACCAGACAATTTTAGAAAATTTTTAAGAAAATTTTCTGAAAATTTTGGGAGTTTTAAAATATTTTGAAAATTTTCGGAAAATTTTGAAAATTACTGAAAATTTTGAAAATTTTTGGAAAATTTTTGAAAAAATTCAGGAAAAATTTTTGGAAAATTTCTGAAAAATTTTCAGGATAATTTTGAATATTTTGAGAATTTTTTGGAAAATTTTTGAAATTTACTGGAAAATTGCAATTACTGGAAAATTTTTCTGACAATTTAATGAAATTTTTGGAATTTTTGAAAAAATTTGGGAAAATTTTGGAAAATTTCTGAAAATTTTTCGGATAATTTTTGGAAAAATTTTTTGAAAAATTTTTGGAAAAATTCTGAAAATTCTGAAAATTTTAAGAGAAAATTTTGAAATTTTGAAAAAATTTTGGAAAATTTAAAGATTTTGAAAAATTTCGAAAAAATTTTCAGAAGATCTGACCTTGGTATGAAGGCCGCTCCGGATTATAATGTTTTGGATCCACCAGGCACGCTGTGAGTATCATGCTGCATCTCTGCCGGTGTCTCGGTAGCTATGGCTTCAGGAGTTATTTTGAGGTCCTCCCCTCGAGATAGGCTTCTACTATCACTAGGTCGGTAATTTTGAATGTGGCTGGTGGAGGCTCCATGGTGGAGGAACTACATGAACCATTTTTGAAAAATTTGAACAATTTTGAAAATTTTGGAAAAATTTTCTGAAAATTTTGAAATGTTTTAAAAATATTTTGAAAATTTTGAAAATTTTCAAAAGTCCCTGAAATTCCCTCTAATTTTGGAAAAATTTCTGAAATTTTTCCTAATTTTTGAAAAAATTTGGGAAAATTTTAGAAAATTTCTGAAAATTTTCGGATAATTTTGAATATTTTTGAAAAATTTTTGGAAAATTTTTGAAAATTTTGAAAAATTTCGAAAATTTTCAGAAGGAATCTGACCTTAGGTGTAGAGGCCGCTCGGATGCTTATGATGTTTTGGATCCACCGAGCCATCTGTAGTATCATGCTGCATCTCTGCCAGTGTCTCTCGTGGCTATAAGCTTCCAGAGTTATTTTGAGTCCTCCTTCTCGAGGTAGGCTTTACTATCGCCTAGGTCAGTAATTTTGAATGTGGCTGGTGGAGAGCTCCATGGTGGAGAGAACTACGCCAACCATTTTTGAAAAATTGTGAACAATTTTAGAAAAATTTTTGGAAAAAATTTTTCTGAAAATTTTTAAAAATGTTTTAAAATATTTTTGAAAAATTTTCGGAAAATTTTTAATTTTGGAAAAATGTTTGGAAAAATTTTTGAAAATTTTTGGAGAAAAATTTCTGAAAAATTTTTTGAAATTTTTGAAAAATTGGGAAAATTTTAGAAAAATTTCTGAAAAATTTACGGATAATTTTGAATATTTTTGAAAATTTTTGGAAAATTGTGGAAAATTTTGGAAAATTTTTGAAAATTTTGTGAAAATTTTTTGAAATTTTTGAAAAATTTGGGAAAATTTTGGAAAATTCTGAAAAATTTTCGGATAATTTTGAATATTTTTGAAAATTTTTGCGGAAAATTTTTTGAAGATTTTCGAGAATTTTCAAAAAAAAAATTTTCAGAATCTGACCTTAGGTGTATAAGGCCGCCTTACTCGGATGTATGATGTTTTAGATCTGCAAGCCGTCTGTGAAGTATCATGCATCTGCCGGTGTGTCGGTGGCTATAAGCACAGTTATTTTTTGAGTGCTCCTTCTGGAAGTGAGCTACTATCGCCTAGGTCAGTAATTTTGGATAACAATTGGAGGCTCCATGGTGGAGGAACTACGTAATCATTTTTTAAAAATTGTAAACAATTTTTAGAAAATTTTGGAAAATTTTTCTGAAAATTTTGAAATGTTTTGAAATATTTTGTGAAAAATTGCACTAGAAATTTTGGAAAATTTTCTGAAAATTTTGAAAATTACGAAAATTTTGAAAAGAATTTTTGGAAAATTTTTGGAGAAAATTTTTGCGGAAAATTTTTGGAAAAATTTCTGAAAATTTTTGAAATTTTTGAAAAAATTTGGGAAAAATTTTGGAAAACTTCTGAAATTTTTTCGGATGAATTTTGAATATTTTGAAAATTTTGGAAAATTTTTTTGAAAAATTTTGGAAAATTTTGGAAACTTTTAGGAAATTTTTCTGAAAATTTTTGTAGAAATTTTGAAATTTACTGAAAAATTTGGGGAAAACCCCCAGAGAAAATTTCTGAAAATTTTTCGGATAATTTTTTTTAATATTTTGAAAATTTTTGAAAATTTTTTGAAAAATTTTGGAAATTTTGAAAATTTTTGGAAAATTGAATTTTCGAAAATTTTCCAAAAATTTTCAGAGGAATCTGACCTTGGGTGTGAAAGGCCGCTCCCGGATGTATGATGTTTTGGATCCACCGAGCCATCTGTGAAGTATCATGCTGCATCTGCCGGTGTCTCAGTGGCTATAAGCTTCAGGATTATTTTTGAGGTCCTTCTCCGAGTAGGCTTTACGATCGCCTAGAGTCGGTAATTTTTGAATAATGGCTGGTGGAGGCTCCATGGTGGAGGAACTACGTAACCATTTTTATGAAATTGTGAACAATTTTAGAAAAATTTTAAGAAAAAATTACGAAATTTTTGGGAAATGTTTTGGAAATATTTTGAAAAAATTTTCAAGGAAAATTTTTGAAAAAACCCCACGAAAATTTTGAAAATTTTTGGAAAATTTTGGAAAATTTTGGAAAAATTTACTGAAAATTTTGGAAAAATTTTTGGAAAAATTTCTGAAATTTTTCCTAATTTTGAAAAATTTGGGAAAATTTACGGAAAATTTCTGAAAAATTTTCGGATAATTTTGAATATTTTTGAGAAATTTTTGGAAAATTTTGAAAATTTTTGAAAAATTTCGAAAAAAAATTTCAGAGATCTGACCTTGGGTGTAGAAGGCCGCTCGGATGTATGATGTGTTTGGATCCACCAGGCCATCGCTGAAGTATCATGCCATCTGCCGGTGTCTCAGTGGCTATAGCTTCCAGAGTTATTTTTGAGGTCCTCCTTCTCGAGGTAGGCTACTATCGCCTAGGTCGGTAATTTTTGAATAATGGCTGGTGGAGAGCTCCATGGTGGAGGAACTACGTAACCATTTTTGAAAAAATTGAACAATTTTAGAAAATTTTTGGAAAATTTTCTGAAATTTACTAAGAAATGTTTTAAAATATTTTGAAAAATTTCGGAAAAATTTTTTCAGAAAAAATTTTGAAAATTTTTGAAATTACTGGAAAATTTTTGGAAAATTTTGAAAATTTTTGGAAAAATTTCTGAAAAGATTTTTTGAAATTTTTTTTGAAAAAATTTGGGAAAAATTTTGGAAAATTTCTGAGAAATTTTTCAGTTAATTTTACTGAATATTTTTTAAAATTTTAGAAAATTTTGAAATTTTTGGAAAGAAAAATTTTCAGAGGGTCCTGACCTTGGGTGTAGAAGGCCGCTCCGGATGTATGATGTTTTGGATCCACCGAGCCATCTGTGAAGTGTCATGCCATCTGCCGGTGTCTCCGAGTGGCTATGGCTTCCAGAGTTGATTATTTTGAGGTCCTCCTTCTCGAGGTAGGCTTTACTATCGCCTAGGTCGGTAATTTTGAATGTGGCTGGTGGGCTCCATGAATGGAGGAACTACGTAACCATTTTTGTAAAATTGTGAACAATTTTAAGAAAATTTACAGAAAGGATTTTCTGAAAATTTGGGAAATGTTTCAAATATTTTGAAAAATTTTCGGAAGAATTTTTGAAAATTACGAAAAATTACGAAAATTTTAAATACCCGAAAAATTTAGGAAAATTTTAATTTCTGAAAATTTCGGATAATTTTGAAATATTTTGAAAAATTTTGGAAAATTTTGGAAAATTTTTGGAAAATTTTGGAAAATTTTTGGAAAATTTTCTGAAAATGTTGTGAAATATTTTGAAATTTTTGAAAAATTTGGGAAAATTTTTGGAAAATTTCTGAAAATTTTTCGGAAAAACTTTGAAAATTTTTGAAAATTTTTGAAAAATTTTGAAAATTTTTGGAAAATTTTTGAAATTTTTTGGAAAATTGTTGAAAATTTTCTGATAATTTTGGGACATTTTTTGAAAATTTTTCAGAGGGGCTGACCTCGAGTGTAGAAGGCCGCTCCGAATGTTTGATGTTTTGGATCCACCGAGCCGTCTGTGAAGTATGATGCTGCATTAGCAGGAGTCTCGGTGGCTATGACTTCCAGAGTTATTTTTTTGAGGTCCTCCTTCTGGAGGTAGGCTTTACTATCGCCTAGGTCGGTAATTTTGAATGTGGCTGGTGGAGAGCTCCATGGTGGAGGAACTACGTAACCATTTTTGAAAAATTGTGAACAATTTTAGAAAATTTTTGGAAAATTTTCTGAAAATTTTGGGAAATGTTTTGAAATATTTTGAAAAATTTTCGAAAAATTTTTGAAAATTTTTGGAAAATTTTTGAAAAATTTCGGAAAATTTTTGAAAATTTTTGAAGATTTTCGAAAATTTTCCGAAAATTTTGAAAATTTTTTGAAAATTTTGAAAATTTTTCCAGAAAATTTTGGAAAATTTTTGGAAAATGTTTGAAAATTTTGGAAAATTTTCCGAAAAATTTTCAGAGGGTCTGACCTTGGGTGTAGAAGGCCGCTCCGGATGTATGATGTTTTGGATCCACCAAGCCATCTGTGAAGTATCATGCTGCATCTGCCGGTGTCTCGGTGGCTATGGCTTCCAGAGTTATTTTTTTGAGGTCCTCCTTCTGGTGGTAGGCTTTACTATCGCCTAGGTCGGTAATTTTGAATGTGGCTGGTGGAGAGCTCCATGGTGGAGGAACTACGTAACCATTTTTTGAAAAATTGTGAACAATTTTAGAAAATTTTTGGAAAATTTTCTGAAAATTTTGGGAAATGTTTTGAAATATTTTGAAAAATTTTGGAAAATTTTGGAAAATTTTTGGAAAATTTTGGAAAATTTTTGGAAAATTTTCTGAAAATTTTGTGAAATATTTTGAAATTTTTGAAAAATTTGGGAAAATTTTTGGAAAATTTCTGAAAATTTTTCAAAAAATTTTTCAGAAAATTTTTGAAAAATTTTTAAAATTTTTGAAAATTTTGGAAAAATTTTTGAAGATTTTCGAAAATTTTCCAAAAAATTTTCAGAGGGTCTGACCTTGGGTGTAGAAGGCCGCTCCGGATGTATGATGTTTTGGATCCACCAAGCCATCTGTGAAGTATCAAGCTGCATCTGCCGGTGTCTCGGTGGCTATGGCTTCCAGAGTTATTTTTTTGAGGTCCTCCTTCTGGAGGTAGGCTTTACTAACGCCTAGGTCGGAAATTTTGAATGTGGCTGGTGGAGAGCTCCATGGTGGAGGAGCTACGTAACCATTTTTTGAAAAATTGTGAACAATTTTAGAAAATTTTTGGAAAATTTTCTGAAAAATTTGGGAAATGTTTTGAAATATTTTGAAAAATTTTGGAAAATTTTGGAAAATTTTTGGAAAATTTTGGAAAATTTTTGGAAAATTTTCTGAAAATGTTGTGAAATATTTTGAAATTTTTGAAAAATTTGGGAAAATTTTTTGAAAATTTCTGAAAATTTTTCGGAAAAATTTTGAAAATTTTTGAAAATTTTTGAAAAATTTTGAAAATTTTTGGAAAATTTTTGAAAATTTTTGGAAAATTGTTGAAAATTTTCTGATAATTTTGGGACATTTTTTGAAAATTTTGGAAATTTGAAAAATTTTGGAAAATTTCTTGAAAATTTTTGAAATTTTTGAAAAATTTGGGAAAAATTTTTGGAAAACTTGAAAATTTTTCGGATAATTTTGAATATTTTGAAAATTTTGAAAATTTTGAAAAATTTTTGGAAAAATTTTGGAAACTTTTGGAAAAATTTTCTGAAAATTTTGTGAAATTTTGAAATTTTTGAAAAATTGGAAAATTTTGGAAAATTTCTAAATTTTTG
>NW_024748461.1:0-24220 GCF_018991925.1 Homarus americanus
GACTGTATTGTTTGATAGTGAAATTTGGGAAAGCTTGTTTGCACTGTCTTTCCCCAGAACGAGCTCTGCTGCATGGAGTATGCTTAGTTTTATGAGAAACTCTCCGATGTTATGGCTCTTCTTGCTCTTTGCAATCAACATGGCGATCCCATAGGAAGCCTCAACAACCTTTGAAGTTTGTTGCCGAAATGCCCCACTGCCATCCAACTTAACTTGCTTCAAGGAGTGTCTTTTTGTTTCAAAGAATGCCTTGGGCTTGTCAGCTAGAGCAGGATGTGTTGTCCTCAAGTGGCGTTCCAAGCGTGAGGGCCGCATTCCATCATTGCTCAGAGTCTTGTAACATATCACACACTGGGGGACCTCTGTGTCACCCTTTTGGAGCGACACGAATCCAAATCGAATATATTCGTCAAGATACTTCCGCTTCTTTGCACTCATTGCGAATTATTTGATGTGCAGTGGACAACACAAATCTATGAACAAAACATAAGGCACGTGTAAGGTAAGATAAACATCACCACGTGCTCATGAACACCACAACATCATGATAATCACAACCACATGATCAATAACAAACATATGATCGTAAAGTTCGTAAACACTACAAGTGACTACAATCATACATGATCATAAACACCACCATATCATTAACAAACATCACATGATCATAAACACCACATGATTATTAACAAACATCAATGATCACAACATGATCATAAGCACCACTACATGATCATAAACACCACCACATAATTATTAAGCAAATATTAACAAACACCACAACATTATAGTAAACACATCATGATCATAAACACATGATTATTTAGAAACAAATCAATATCATCATAAATATATCTTTACCATAACCACCTGTTACCACCACATGATTTTAAGCACCACCAACTTCTGATAAAATACAAACGGAATTCAAAACTTACGAATAACCAACAGAGCAACACATGCGTGCTCACAATTCACCAATAAACTTATGACTGCTTACTATTTTTAGGTAAATATAACAGCTGGGATAAAACATACCTCAACAGCCTTAACTGAATAAATGTGAGAGAAGAGGAATTATTGCCACGGACGTGTGCAGAAGACTGGGAGAGAACGGGGCTCACCAGTCACCAACGAGCAGTATACAGGTCCAGGACGAGTTAACCCCCCCCCCCCTCCATGGGTTTCGAGGGATAGGGAGGGGGGTCAATAAGTACAGAAAATGGTAAGCCCTAAGTCAAAAAAGTAGCCTATAGAAAACTAAAGTTATAAGGCGATACTTTTGCATTTTTTCATAACCTTCTCAATATTAGCCCAGGCTCTTGTTAAGAGAATAAAAACTATAATTATAATTAGAGAAATTCCTACTTTTTCCCTAGGGCTTGCACCCCCCCTGGAAATTACTGACGCCCCCCAGGTTAAGAACCACTGCTATAGAGGGATCCTCGTTATACATTGTACCGATATATTTCGTATCACATATTTGTAATACAGTCATTTCTGCTACAACGCGTGTTTTGTCAACGCGAATTGGCTATCACGCGATTTATGAATAGAAGAACGTTATTTGTAAAATGCGAACGCATGTTGGCTGTAACGCGCTTCCACTCGAACGTTTTAAGTGTACTGTTGCTTGGCGCGGGGTTATGTAGTGTTTATAGTTCACGTTCGACATCACATGTTCAATTGATTCATGTGTTTTGTTTGTGAAGTGTTATTTGATAGGGACTCTATAAATTTCATCCTTTTTTTGCAAATTTAGCCGTTCCCATAAATACTACAGTCGGCCCTTAACATTCGCGGGGGTTAGGTAACAGAGATACCCGTGAATGTTAAAAATCCGCGTATTTTTGCTGCCCCTCCCCCCTAAAAACACCCCTGGCCCCCCATGTCCTTATTTACCGTATAACCTGTGTGTAGTTCGCGATTTTAAGACCAAATTTTTTGGCAAAAAATTGGGGGTCGACCTCTAAATGGGTAATAGGCTCGTTAGGTTGAAAAATATTTACCAGTAACTACCAGTAAACAATGGAAACTACGCACCACCAGCTGTGAGTGTTGGTACAGTTGCCAGGGCAGATCTCTTGAGTCATCATAGCAAGCCCAAAGTAGCCAAATCCATGGCATGGTAGCACAGGACGATGTAAAACATAAAGTATTCATTTTTTAAAGTTTATTTATAGATACATAAATTTTTGTTCACTACATTTGAAACATCAATCTTTGTTAATTAAATTTGAAACAAAAGAAAACTACGATACCGTATTTCTAAATACCGGGTATTTTCATTAAAATATTACATCACAAGTATATTTTACCTTAACTGTGACTGAATGAATATATTCTCAGAAATAAATATGGAAATGTAATATTTTTGCTGAAATGACTTAAGTATTACAGTGGAAAGTGGGATAAAATCATGACGAAAACAGTGACTTTCGCTTTCTTTCGTTGTTCAAAAGATTTTACCGTGGAACAAACCTGTACTACTTTTTTACTTTTATCCTCTTCGCCACTGATCGGCTTGTTAGCCGCTTGGGCGATCGGTCACGACTCTTTTCCTTTATATTCTTCACCAAAAGGTCGGCTCGCTAGCCGCCCGGGCGATCGGTCACGTCTCTGTCACGCACTGTTGGCAAATACTGGGCATGCACCGGCTCCTGAATGTACCTGAACCCGCTCCAGTGTTGGTCAAGTCTTCTCTTGAAAGAGCTCACACTCGGTGCCGTCACAACACTTTCTGGTAGATTGTTCCAAGAGTTTACAACCCTCACTCCGAAAAAGTTTGCCCTCACGGTTTTCCGGACTTGCGGCTTCTTCAATCTTGAGCTGTGACCCCTTGTGGGGCGAGCGTCCGCCAGCTCCAAGTAAGGACACTCAACTGAGTAGTGCCCCCTGAGATGCTTATAAACCTCAACTAGGTCCCCCCTTGCCCGTCTGTAGTATAAGCTAGGCAAGTTCAGGCGCTCCAATCTCGCAGGGTAGCTGAGATGCCGAAGTGCAGGCACCAGCTTGGTGGCCCTCCTTTGAACATTTTCAACCAACTGACAGTCCCTAGCATATCTCGGGGACCAGATGGGGTGACAGTACTCCAGATGGGGAAGCACTTCACTCCTGAAGATCGTCACGAGGGACGGACCGTCTAGATATCTGAACGACCTCTTATAAGACCCAATAATTTATTTGCCTGATTTACTTTCTTCTCACAATGGCCCGAGAACTTCAGCTCATTGTCAACATACACACCTAGGTCCTTCTCACACACAGTCTCAACTAGTACATTTTCTTCATCCAGTTGGGACATATGGTACGCCTCCTTACCGTTGGTACGCCCCAGGTGCATCCTCTTACACTTCGTGACATTGAATCTCAGCAGCCATTCCTTCGACCATTCCTGGAGCCCACAGAGGTCCTTCTGCAGCTCTTCACAGTCCGCTTGGTTCTTAATTTCCCGAAATAACTTGGCGTCATCGGCAAACATTTGTATGGAGGAGTGTACAACGTCAGGCATATCATTTATGAAACAAACAAACAACAGCTGGCCCAATACACTACCCTGCGGTACCCCACTTGTTACAGGTACAGATGACGATTTCGTGCCATTAATCACCACACATTGCTTGCGGTCATGTAGAAAGTCTTCTATCCACGCTAGGACATTTCCCCGAATTCCGTACCCTTCCAGTTTGATTTTCAGCCTTTCGTGGGGTACACTGTCGAAAGCCTTGGCAAAATCTAGGTAAATATTGTCGATATTACCACCCCGTTCTAGAATATGGGTCCAAATATCCAATACCTTGAGCAATTGTGTCAAGCAAGAGCGCCCCGGCATAAAACCGTGTTGGCAATCTTTTACAAGGTTGTTTCGTAGTAGATGTTCCATCGCTGCATCTCTGATAATACTCTCAAGTACTTTACATATTATGCTGGTCAGGCTCACCGGTCTATAGTTGTTCGTGGAGTGCCTATCGCCCTTCTTGAAGATAGGACTCACATAAGCCACTTTCCATTCACTGGGGACCATTTGTTCATCCAGGCATTTACAAAACAGAATCTTCAGGGGCTCTGCAAGCTCGTTGCACAGCTCCCTTAGCACTCTAGGATGCACCATGTCAGGTCCAGGACTCTTATGGACCTTTAGCCTGGACAGTTTATTTCTAATACCCTCTTCTGTGAACACAATGTGGGTCAGTGCTGTGTCGAACCGTCTGTCCTCAAACGCAGGAAGGTTAGTTGCATCCTCTCTTGTGAACACTGAGGAAAAGAAGCTGTTCAATGCCTCAGCTTTATCCTGGTCAGAATCTGCGTAACTACCATCTTCAAGCCTCAGGTCTGATACTCCTACTCGCGTTTTCAATTTCGACTTTGCATAGCGGTAAAACGCCTTTGGGTTTGACTTGACCTCGCGTGCAACCAGCCTTTGGAACTCCTTTTCAGCCCTCCTACACTCTATCTTTGCTTGGTTTCTGGCTCTTGCATACATCCTCCTGTCCTGCTCATCGTTTGACCCAACCCACGTCTTGAATTTCTGGGTTTTCTTCTTAATTTTGTCGACCGCCGCATGGTTCATGTGTAGGGATCCCCTCGTATTCCTAGAAGCACTGGGTTTGGTCTTGGGTATATATTTATCGATCAAATGGGTCATTTTACTAGTTATGATATTCAGCGTAGTGTCTGCGTTCTTGTACCTTAATAAGTCAGGCCAGTTGATACCCCTCATCTCTTCCCTCATCCCATTGTAATTTCCCTTGTAATATTTGCACCTTGGCCTGGCCTTATCTTGAACTAGGTAACAGTTAAATCTGAATGACAACACTGTATGGTGACTGGTGCCAACTGGGGCAAGGTGTTCCAGTTTGGCCACCATACCCTCCTCGTTTGTTATGATGAGGTCAAGTGGCTTGGGTGTTTGCTCCCCTCTGTAATGTGTCGGGTCTCTCACATGTTGGAACAGAAAATTATCTCTCAGAGTTTCTACAAAAAGAGTAGCAGGATTATTCAAGTCATTCGGGGTGGACTCGTTTCTCCAGTCGATGTCGCCATAGTTAAAGTCCCCCATGATAAGGAGGTGGCTGGGGTTGAGCATCGCCGCATTGTTTATTA
Organism: Homarus americanus; assembly: GCF_018991925.1. Classification (NCBI taxonomy): domain Eukaryota; kingdom Metazoa; phylum Arthropoda; class Malacostraca; order Decapoda; family Nephropidae; genus Homarus; species Homarus americanus. Next base: position 5,104 of record NW_024748461.1, read on the forward strand.
AGGTTCTTAAGTTCCTTTGATTTAGTGGGCCACAGTTTGGGGATCTGTAGATACACCCGACGATAAGTAAGTCCCCTCCCTTTAATTTAATTTTACACCACTTGGACTCTTCAAAAACATCCTCTCCCTGTACCCTCGCCTGGCTGGCTCTAAGGTCTTGCCTAGCGTAGATAACCACACCCCTCCTGCAGGATTCTTGAGTTAGGTTCGTAAATGAGTCATATCCAGCAATACTGAACTCACATTCCTCTGGGTCGATTCTCCTGTTCTTGTACAACAGTTCTACAACTCCTACAATATCTGGTTGGTGTACTCTTAGTAGTGTTTCAAACTCCTCCCTCTTATCAAGGAACGTGTCGGTATTAGTGTACATGACATTCAAGCCAGAATTTGTTCTCGGTAACGTCTCTGCTCTTAGTAATAAACCCGCTCCACCCACATTCTCAGAAGCTGCAGCATTTGCTAAGTACACTGTATTTTGCAGGGTGTGGTTAAAAATTTCATTGTTTACACGGCGCTCGTTCCCTCCTGTCCGGTAGGCTGAGCTGGTGCCGCCTCCCGGGTGGGGGGTTGAGTGGGTGGAGGGTGCACTGCTGCCCCCTGGCCCTGTGTCGGCACACTTGTTTCCACTACCCTCCCCCTGAGTATAACCCATGTGCACCTGTCCCCGTTCCTTCTCGACTCCTCCCTCTTCTGCTTCAAGTCCAGCAGGAGCTTCTTGTGCTGTTCCCTCTGCATTACCGTGCGGTCTGGGTGAATAAATACATCTCGAAATGCCTCGCTCCTTGCTAAGTTTTTTGCCTGCCGGATAACTTGCCATTTTTCCTCCTCACTCCCTAGTGTGATCCTGAGGGGGCGAGGCTTAACCCCCTGCTTTTGTCCCAGTCTCCTCACATCCTGAGGGGTTGCTGGAATCTTCAGAACCTCTGTGCAAATATTTTGAAACAGCACCTTGTCGTGTGTTTCCTTACTCACAGTTCCCTCTGCCTGGCTCTCTGGGACTCCAAAAACTATTACATTGTTCCTGCGCTGGAGCCGTTCCTGGTGTTCCTCCTCTCCCCTAACAGTAGGTCCGTTAATTTTCATTTCTTCGACACACTTTTTCAGAGTCCCAATCTGCTGTAGAACCTGTACTGATTCTGCATTACTCTCCGCCCCCCCCACCCGTGGCCCTCCTAATACGTCAGCATAGCTCCTCTTAGCAACCACCTCCATTCTATTAGCTACTTCCTCAGTCTTAGCAAGGATCTCTTTCTCAACTTGCTCCAGTTTGTCAACCAGCAGGGCTCCTGCTTCATCTATTTTCGTCCCTAGAGAACTCGTTCCCTTATGGATTGCAATCGCTTCATTCACCTTGACTATGCAGCCAGGGCAATACCAGCAACAGCCATCAAGCTTTACGGCAGTTAGTAACTTCCTAAACGTTGCATTAGTTAGGCCTGCATCCTCCATATTCGACGTCTCCCTGCAGTAATCACATACCAAACTCATGGTTGTTGTTGTTGTGGGGGGGGGGGTGCAGACTGTGTATAGATCTACACCTATTTCAAAGAAAATAAAGAGAGAAAAAAGTACTTAGCTACTCTCTGTTGCCTATGGAGTTGTCGTCTGCGACTGCGTACACTGTATCTCCCTGTGAATGGTGTATTGTAGGCACAGTTTCAGTCCTTGAGCAAGCACACAATCAACATAAAATAAAATTTAAAGTCTCTGTGGCACCTATGACACGACTTGGTTTCAGCTGGCACGGTGCCTTTCCAGCTTGCTTGCTAGTGAGCGCTCACTTTAAGTTATTTACAACTTCAGCGGTCACTGATGACACTATGAACTATCACTGTGTACACTGTATCTCCCTGTGAGTGGTGTATTATAAACACAGATTCAGTCCTTGAGCAAGCACACAAACAAAATAAAATTTAAAGTCTCTGTGGCACCTATGACACGAATAGGCTGGCAGTTGTCCTTACCAGCTCGATTGCCAATATGTATTCACTTTAAGTTATTATAGTCTCTTCTGCATTCACTGATGACAACTATGAACTGATTTAACTGAAGGCACAGTACTACACTCCCTGGTTGGCCTTTATCACAGCCGTGACCACAACACCCTAAAAAATAAAATAAAATAAAAGCTTTGTCATGTGGCAGTGATTGTGTGGTTATAGGCCTGTGACCCTGGCTGTACCTCCAACTCGGTGGAAATTGAGTTTTCAAAAATACAATCGTGTCTAGCATGAAAAGTCCGACATCGATTTACACTTTCACCTCACTAAGACGATCTTGACGAACTTATGTTATCACTGTCCAATTTCTGCCGCTCTACATCGAAGGCCCGGATGCCGAACACGCTTTGTTACAGAGACGCAACACGACCCGCCCGCCCGCAACGATGATACTGTACATGTACTAAATGATTACGGAACTTAAATTGTTATGTCTATTGCAAATATAGATTGTTTATACAGATATTCAAATAAATCACTATCTTACAAGAATCCCAGCAATGTAAGTTATATTCACCCAGGTCATTTGGGTGGCAAATTATGAGAAGAGCTTAGTCACTCTTAAGTAATGATAAATAAACACGTAGGCCTTCAGCGCCAACTGTCACATCTTATCTCAAATAAATAAACAAACACCACACTCTGTCACCCCCCCCCTCCCATGCTCACTGGCTACCTCCCTCCTTGTGTTCCCAGACAAAAGACTGGTGATAACTTTATTCTTCTAGGAGGTTATTTTATATAAAATCTCAGACTAAAGTCAGGAGATTATAATTTGCATTGCTGGAATCCTTGCAAGACAGCCAATAATTTGAATATAAACGTCATATATTTTACTCAAGATATAAAAATGAAGTACATTAGTGTACAATACTGTGTAGTAAATTTTATAATACAGTATAAAGTTTTCAACTGTATTTTTGGGTAGATTTACATAAATTTCTTCATTTATTTTCATCCATTTACATGCACACACCGTACTAAAAGAAATAAATGACCTTAGTGCAAAGCTGGAGTGTACATGTACTAATTTCATTACGGTACTAAAATTGCTATGTCTAGTGCAAATTAGAGCATGTTGCTATTCAAATTAATCAGTGTCTTACAAGAATCCCAGCAATGTTAATTATATTCTCCCAGGTCATTTCACTGGCACTTTAAAATGGGAGAAGCATAGTAGGACTGTTAAATAAACAAACACACAGAGACCTTCGTCTCAAACTGTCAAACATATCACCTCAACCCGCCCCCTCCCCACCCCTCTCTGGCTGGCTGGCTCCGTCCCTCCCTCCCTCCCTCCCTCCATCCCCCTTCTCAGCTGGGGGTGTTTATTTAGGCTTACAGTTTTTATCTTATATAATATCTCAGACTAAAGTTAGGAGATTATAATTTGCATTGCTGGAATCCTTGCAAGACAGCCAATAATTTGAATATAAACGTCATATATTTTGCTCAAGAGATAAAAATTGTTGTACATTAGTGTACAGTACTGGTTTTCAGTTAAAAAACTGTTGTATTACAATAATATTCCTTCCTAATTTATGTGAATAAATACTTGAATGGAAATATACAATATTTTTGTTGAAACTACACGCGTTTCAGTGTAAAGTGTCGTAATAATAAATGGTAAACAATTTGCCTTCGGCACTCTGTGTTTCAGGCACGGCGAGCCTCAGTTTATAGGACGTAGAGTGTTTTACTGAAGGTTTTGTTGTTCCAATACCCTCAAAAACTTGGGTCGACCTATAAACAAGGAATATCATAAATTAACGATTTTTTGGTCAAAAAATCAGGGTTGACCTACAATGTTGATGTCAACACAAGCGTGGTTACAGCGAAACTGACTGAGTGAGGGAGCGCAGGGTGGCGTCACGCGTATGTGTGTGTGTGTGTGGGGTGGCGGGCGGTGTGCGGTGCCGCGCGCGATTTGAATGGCGCGCAATTTGAATGTACTTCAATTACTTCAATGTACAGAATATTCCTCCGGCGGGGCAATCCGCGTATTTGCGAATCCGTGTATGCTAAACCCGCGTATGTGAAGGGCCGATTGTATATGAAAAAAATAATTAAAAATAATGTTTTGCAGTGAGGACTAATAGCTTTTTACACCCGCGCTCTCTGTTTCCATCACACGATCAGTTGAAACATGTGAGTTGTTTTGAAACATCCTCAGTGATTTTTGTTTATTATTTCTCTAATTTTGTGGTATTAATTGTGTTACATTTACTGTATGATTTCATTATTAGATATGAATGTAACATTTATTTAGACTGTGCTATCTTTTGTGTTAGGCTAACTACTAATTTTTTTTCAATTTCGAGTAATCTGCGCCTTACCCTATTTTCTCCATAAGCCCTGTTATTTACTGCGACCTTTCTTGGAACGTATCCGTGTTATATCGACGTTCTACTGTACGTGTTGGGTTAATAAGACATAATCGTTAAATAATACATTTTCCTGAAGAAATAATTCCACATTCAATCCCAAGAAATGTAGAGGAAGGAACTATTACTCCTGCATATTAGTGTAGATGCCTTGGAATAATTTTGCACTAAATGTAGAGTCTTTCCCTGCGTGTTACTTTTACTTTTACTTTTATCCTCTTCGCCACTGATCGGCTTGTCAGCCGCTTGGGCGATCGGTCACATCTCTTTTCATTTATATTCTTCACCAAAAGATCGGCTCGCTAGCCGCCCGGGCGATCGGTCACGTCTCTGTCACGCACTGTTGGCAAATACTGGGCATGCACCGGCTCTGAATGTACCTGAACCCGCTCCAGTGTTGGTCAAGTCTTCTCTTGAAAGAGCTCACACTCGGTGCCGTCACAACACTCTCTGGTAGATTGTTCCAAGAGTTTACAACCCTCACTCCGAAAAAGTTTGCCCTCACGGTTTTCTGGACTTGCGGCTTCTTCAATCTTGAGCTGTGACCCCTTGTGGGGCGAGCGTCCGCCAGCTCCAAGTAAGGACACTCAACTGAGTAGTGCCCCCTGAGATGCTTATAAACCTCAACTAGGTCCCCCCTTGCCCGTCTGTAGTATAAGCTAGGCAAGTTCAGGCGCTCCAATCTCTCAGGGTAGCTGAGGTGCCGAAGTGCAGGCACCAGTTTGGTGGCCCTCCTTTGAACATTTTCAACCAACTGACAGTCCCTAGCATATCTCGGGGACCAGATGGGGTGACAGTACTCCAGATGGGGAAGCACTTCACTCCTGAAGATCGTCACGAGGGACGGACCGTCTAGATATCTGAATGACCTTCTTATAAGACCCAATAATTTATTTGCCTGATTTACCTTCTTCTCACAATGGCCCGAGAACTTCAGCTCATTGTCAACATACACACCTAGGTCCTTCTCACACACAGTCTCAACTAGTACATTTTCTTCATCCCGTTGGGACATATGATATGCCTCCTTACCGTTGGTACGCCCCAGGTGCATCCTCTTACACTTCGTGACATTGAATCTCAGCAGCCATTCCTTCGACCATTCCTGGAGCCCACAGAGGTCCTTCTGCAGCTCTTCACAGTCCACTTGGTTCTTAATTTCCCGAAATAACTTGCCATCATCGGCAAACATTTGTATGGAGGAGTGTACAACGTCAGGCATGTCATTTATGAAACAAACAAACAACAGCGGGCCCAATACACTACCCTGCGGTACCCCACTTGTTACAGGTACAGATGACGATTTCGTGCCATTAATCACCACACATTGCTTGCTGTCATGTAGAAAGTCTTCTATCCACGCTAGGACATTTCCCCGAATTCCGTACCCTTCCAGTTTGATTTTCAGCCTTTCGTGGGGTACACTGTCGAAAGCCTTGGCAAAATCTAGGTAAATATTGTCGATATTACCACCCCGTTCTAGAATATGGGTCCAAATATCCAATACCTTGAGCAATTGTGTCAAGCAAGAGCGCCCCGGCATAAAACCGTGTTGGCAATCTTTTACAAGGTTGTTTCGTAGTAGATGTTCCATCGCGGCATCTCTGATAATACTCTCAAGTACTTTACATATTATGCTGGTCAGGCTCACCGGTCTATAGTTGTTCGTGGAGTGACTATCGCCCTTCTTGAAGATAGGACTCACATAAGCCACTTTCCATTCACTGGGGACCATTTGTTCATCCAGGCATTTACAAAACAGAATCTTCAGGGGCTCTGCAAGCTCGTTGCACAGCTCTCTTAGCACTCTAGGATACACCATGTCAGGTCCGGGACTCTTATGGACCTTTAGCCTGGACAGTTTATTTCTAATACCCTCTTCTGTGAACACAATGTGGGTCAGTGCTGTGTCGAACCGTCTGTCCTCAAACGCAGGAAGGTTAGTTGCATCCTCTCTTGTGAACACTGAGGAAAAGAAGCTGTTCAATGCCTCAGCTTTATCCTGGTCAGAATCTGCGTAACTACCATCTTCAAGCCTCAGGTCTGATACTCCTACTCGCGTTTTCAATTTCGACTTTGCATAGCGGTAAAACGCCTTTGGGTTTGACTTGACCTCGCGTGCAACCAGCCTCTGGAACTCCTTTTCAGCCCTCCTACACTCTATCTTTCCTTGGTTTCTGGCTCTTGCATACATCCTCCTGTCTTGCTCATCGTTTGACCCAACCCACGTCTTGAATTTCTGGGTATTCTTCTTAATTTTGTCGACCGCCGCATGGTTCATGTGTAGGGATCCCCTCGTATTCCTAGAAGCACTGGGTTTGGTCTTGGGTATATATTTATCGATCAAATGGGTCATTTTACTAGTTATGATATTCAGCGTAGTGTCTGCGTTCTTGTACCTTAATAAGTCAGGCCAGTTGATACCCCTCATCTCTTCCCTCATCCCATTGTAATTTCCCTTGTAATATTTGCACCTTGGCCTGGCCTTATCTTGAACTAGGTAACAGTTAAATCTGAATGACAACACTGTATGGTGACTGGTGCCAACTGGGGCAAGGTGTTCCAGTTTGGCCACCATACCCTCCTCGTTTGTTATGATGAGGTCAAGTGGCTTGGGTGTTTGCTCCCCTCTGTAATGTGTCGGGTCTCTTCACATGTTGGAACAGAAAATTATCTCTCAGAGTTTCTACAAAAAGAGTAGCAGGATTATTCAAGTCATTCGGGGTGGACTCGTTTCTCCAGTCGATGTCGCCATAGTTAAAGTCCCCCATGATAAGGAGGTGGCTGGGGTTGAGCATCGCCGCATTGTTTATTAAGGTTCTTAAGTTCCTTTGATTTAGTGGGCCACAGTTTGGGGATCTGTAGATACACCCGACGATAAGTAAGTCCCCTCCCTTTAATTTAATTTTACACCACTTGGACTCTTCAAAAACATCCTCTCCCTGTACCCTCGCCTGGCTGGCTCTAAGGTCTTGCCTAGCGTGGATAACCACACCCCTCCTGCAGGATTCTTGAGTTAGGTTCGTAAATGAGTCATATCCAGCAATACTGAACTCACATTCCTCTGGGTCGATTCTCCTGTTCTTGTACAACAGTTCTACAACTCCTACAATATCTGGTTGGTGTATTCTTAGTAGTGTTTTAAACTCCTCTCTCTTATCAAGGAACGTGTCGGTATTAGTGTACATGACATTCAAGCCAGAATTTGTTCTCGGTAATGTCTCTGCTCTTAGTAATAAACCCGCTCCACCCACATTCTCAGAAGCTGCAGCATTTGCTAAGTACACTGTATTTTGCAGGGTGTGGTTAAAAATGTCATTGTTTACACGGCGCTCGTTCCCTCCTGTCGTTGGCTGTTTGTTTACATTTGTGAAGAATACCGAGGCATGTTCAACCTGTCAAATACGTATGTAAAAATAGTTCTGAAGACAAATACAGTACCCATGACTGTGCCATGTGTGGGAAAGACAAGAGGAATTACACCTATACAACCGTCTGAAATTCCATCATTTACCAAAAGATAAAAAAAGGTAAGTTAATATGTATTGTTTAGTGGTAATTAAATTATATAACCCTGTATTCGTTTTAGCACATGACCTTGAGATCTCTTACCTTTATCCTCTTCGCCATTGATTGGCTTGTTAGCTGGTTGGGCGGTCAACCACATCTCTGAAATGCACTGTTGACAAGTACTGGCTCCAGAATGTATTGGTCAAAACTAGTCTAAGGAATCCACACTCCGTGCCATGACACTGACAGATTGTTCCAAGATTTTACAATTCTCACTCCGAAAAAGTTTGCCCTCACAATTTTCTGAACTTGTGGCTTCTTCGACCATTGAGCTGTGATCCTTTGTGTGGTGGGCGTCCGCCAGCTCCAGGTATGGACACTCCACTGAGTAGTGCCCTCTGAGAGGTTTATAGTAGGCTACAGTATAATCTAGGCAGTTGCAGGCATTATAATCTCTCTGGATAACTGGTGGCCCTCATTTGTACATTTTCAACCAACTGACAGTCTGTAGCATATCTCGGGGACCAAATGGGGAATCACTTCAGAATGAAGGTTTGAATCCCACAAAACACAGCGAAATACACCTGCCTGAAAACCAGCTTTCATACTAAAGTCCAGGTCATATGTTAAAATGAATAATTACCCAGCTTAATACATCTAATGTGGTAATGTATGTTGCAGCCTCTTTACAACAAATCAATATACAATACAGTCAATGGACATCTTGTTTGCACAGTTGTCCCAGAAGCAGTTTAATCGCTCATAGGAGCGATTTTGGTTTGTGGCAGGAGAATAAGACCCTTGTCGTTGACACGATGAGTATAATTCAGTCAAAACCTGTTAAAGAACAATTCACATACATCAGATGCTGGTATATCATAACACACAGTATGAATAGTACAATCAATATACAGTACATAACCTATTAACCTCTTAAATATAACTCACATGTTACAACTGCTGATACATGAAAACACAGTTTGTATAATATGATCAATATGCAGTACATAAATACACTTATTAAAGTTATTTACAGTTCTTAGAGGATTTAATAGTTCACAATCACACTCACGTTTTGGGGTCTAGGGCTTGACCAACGAGAACATATATAATACCCTCCTGGTAGGTTTTTTTTTTTTTTATCCTCTTCGCCACTGATCGGCTTGTTAGCCGCTTGGGCGATCGGTCACATCTCTTTTCATTTATATTCTTCACCAAAAGATCGGCTCGCTAGCCGCCCGGGCGATCGGTCACGTCTCTGTCACGCACTGTTGGCAAATACTGGGCATGCACCGTGTTACGAACCCCTCCACCCAGCACTACGAACCACGCCATCTATTGTCCTGATCTACCTACCCAGCACCACGAGCAACGCCATCTAGGGACGAGACACGAGTATGACTCGTCTTAGTTACCACTCCGAGGTTTCCCTTCTCCCTATCCTGGTTGTTGCGTCACCTCCTCAGTCTTCTTTGTCAGCTCCAATTCGAGGAAAGAGGACTTGGCTCTGGGAAGTGACCACAGGATCATCTATCCTCTAAACCTACGTGCAGTGACTACCTACCGTCTTCTACAATACTCAGCCTTACTCGTCAGCCATCTCAGCTCCTCACTTAAGTACTTATATTTTGTATTAACTCCCCCACGTCCACTTGCTTCAAGATTGTTTTATGTTTATTAATATGTATATACTGTTAATGTTTAGGTTAAGTTTGGTTAAGGGTAATTTATAAGCTGAATATTTTGTTAAGGGATTTATGGTACTTTATTATATACAACAAAAACTCGCATCCTTTGTCTACCCTTTTATAGTCCGATTGTCTTTGTTTTTTTTATTGTTGTTACCTGTTGGGATCTGGGTAGACGTATAACTATATTCTAAATCCCCAACTCGTAACAACCGGCTCCTGAATGTACCTGAACCCGCTCCAGTGTTGGTCAAGTCTTGTCTTGAAAGAGCTCACACTCGGTGCCGTCACAACACTCTGGTAGATTGTTCCAAGAGTTTACAACCCTCACTCCGAAAAAGTTTGCCCTCACGGTTTTCTGGACTTGTGGCTTCTTCAATCTTGAGCTGTGACCCCTTGTGGGGAGAGCGTCCGCCAGCTCCAAGTAAGGACACTCAACTGAGTAGTGCCCCCTGAGATGCTTATACACCTCAACTAGGCCCCCCCCTTGCCCGTCTGTAGTATAAACTAGGCAAGTTCAGGCGCTCCAATCTCTCAGGGTAGCCGAGGTGCCGAAGTGCAGCCACCAGTCCGGTGGCCCTCCTTTGAACATTTTCAACCAACTGACTATGAGGGCCTGAGCTGCCACCATTTATGAGGGCCTGAGCTGCCACCATTTATGAGGGCCTGAGCTGCCACCATTTATGAGGGCCTGTGCTGCCACCATTTTATAACGGCCTGTGTGTCAGTAACAATTCCTTTTACTCTCATACTTATTACCATTGGTAGCGTGACGAAAGGAGGCTCGTGGGTAAGTGTAATGATAGTATCAAGCAATAGGGAAGAAATAACGGTAAATACTGTAGGTAAATAATAGACACAATATACAAATACAAAATTTATTTAAACATTAATATGAAATTAGGAGAAAGAATTTATATGTACAAAAAGACGAAATCTAGTACTAGGCCCTCCGGCTCAACATACTCACACCACTACTGGGTGGACATGCTCAATAATACTCCCAACCCTACTGGGTGGACATACTTAATAACACATAACTCTTATAGTCACTTAGCACCATAAAGACCAGGGCAACTGCCATTACAACACTCAGTCGTCAGGAGTGATACCCAAGCAACAGCCATGGGGTCCAGCCACCATGGAGTACTTTCCGACGAACTCTGAAGATCCCAGTGGATTAATCCCACCACACAAATAGCCCTACTGAGTTAGACACTCATCCACCAATGATGGGGTCTGGTAGTGGTGTGTGGCTTGGTGATCCGGGTCACCTCGCAGGCCGAGCGTTAGGGCCAGACGAGCCAGCTATGGGGGCCATAGGTAGTCTGAAGTGTCTGACGGCCGGGTCTCACGAAGGTAACTGATCCTACTGGACCTCGGACATCTCCCCAGACATAGTGGATACAACATCCACGCTACAGACACGGCCTAGGCTGCGTTAGGGACCTGTATGGATGAAGGGACGGGCACTTACTAACTGTGACAACGACATCACGTTTCAGGGGACGTTCAAGACGTAAATATGACTTCACTCGGAGCATATCAACTACGTTACTGTAACACTTGCACAATCAACTATTAATTGGGTCAAATCACTTAAAGAAGGGCGAATTACAACACAGTGGAATGGCCTACCTGTATGGACGAAGGGACGAGCACTTACTAACGGGTGAAATGCCCGCGGCACCCTTACTCAAAATAGGCCAGGGAGTCCACCTACTTTTATTTCGATGAATTAATTTACTGTACACTCTGACGTTGAAACTGAGACTATGAACTCGGTTTCATTCCCTACTATTATCTTCACTAACAGTGCTCTGACTCAGCTATCAAAAGCAAAATTAAATTGATTACAAAGGGTTGGATGGCAACAGGTCCCAACACACAGCGTCTGCTACGAAATCCGCGGATCATATTCAAAGTTCCCTTAAGACAAAGACGGGGAAACAGAGAAAACGGGGGACGTTTCCACTGGGGGACTCAGAAGGTTTTGTGGACGTTTGAGTGTAATATGAATCCTTAAGGTTTTCAGGTTAGCCGTTATCACGATCATGACATGACAGTCCCTAGCATATCTCGGGGACCAGATGGGGTGACAGTACTCCAGATGGGGAAGCACTTCACTCCTGAAGATCGTTACGAGGGACGGACTGTCTAGATATCTGAACGACCTTATAAGTCCCAATAATTTATTTGCCTGATTTACCTTCTCACAATGGCCCGAGAACTTCAGCTCATTGTCAACATACACACCTAGGTCCTTCTCACTCACAGTCTCAACTAGTGCAGTTTCTTCATCCCGTTGGGACATATGATACGCCTCCTTACCGTTGGTACGCCCCAGGTGCATCCTCTTACACTTCGTGACATTGAATCTCAGCAGCCATTTCTTCGACCATTCCTGGAGCCCACAGAGGTCCTTCTGCAGCTCTTCACAGTCCGCTTGGTTCTTAATTTCCCGAAATAACTTGGCGTCATCGGCAAACATTTGTATGGAGGAGTGTACAACGTCAGGCATGTCATTTATGAAACAAACAAACAACAGCGGGCCCAATACACTGCCCTGTGGTACCCCACTTGTGACAGGTACAGATGACGATTTCGTGCCATTAATCACCACACACTGCTTGAGGTCATGTAGAAAGTCTTCTATCCACGCTAGGACATTTCCCCGAATTCCGTACCCTTCCAGTTTGATTTTCAGCCTTTCGTGGGGTACACTGTCGAAAGCCTTGGCAAAATCTAGGTAAATATTGATATTACCACCCCGTTCCAGAATATGGGTCCAAATATCCAATACCTAGAGCAATTGTGTTAAGCAAGAGCGCCCCGGCATAAAACCGTGTTGGCAATCTTTTACAAGGTTGTTTCGTAGTAGATGTTCCATCGCTGCATCTCTGATAATACTCTCAAGTACTTTACATATTATGCTGGTCAGGCTCACCGGTCTATAGTTGTTCGTGGAGTGAGGATCGCCCTTCTTGAAGATAGGACTCACATAAGCCACTTTCCATTCAATGGGGACCATTTGTTCATCCAGGCATTTACAAAACAGGATCTTCAGGGGCTCTGCAAGCTCGTTGCACAACTCTCTTAGCACTCTAGGATGCACTATGTCAGGTCCGGGACTCTTATTGACCTTTAGCCTGGACAGTTTATTTCTAATACCCTCTTCTGTGAACACAATGTGGGTCAGTGCTGTGTCGAACCGTCTGTCCTCAAACGCAGGAAGGTTAGTTGCATCCTCTCTTGTGAACACTGAGGAAAAGAAGCTGTTCAATGCCTCAGCTTTATCCTGGTCAGAATCTGCGTAACTACCATCCACCAGCCTCAGGTCTGATACTCCTACTCGCGTTTTCAATTTCGACTTTGCATAGCGGTAAAACGCCTTTGGGTTTGACTTGACCTCGCTTGCAACCAGCCTCTGGAACTCCTTTTCAGCCCTTCTACACTCTATCTTTGCTTGGTTTCTGGCTCTTGCATACATCCTCCTGTCTTGCTCATCGTTTGATCCAACCCACGTCTTGAATTTCTGGGTTTTCTTCTTAATTTTGTCGACCGCCGCATGGTTCATGTGTAGTGATCCCCTCGTATTCTTAGAAGCACTGGGTTTGGTCTTGGGTATATATTTATCGATCAAATGGGTCATTTTACTAGTTATGATATTCAGCGTAGTGTCTGCGTTCTTGTACCTTAATAAGTCAGGCCAGTTGATACCCCTCATCTCTTCCCTCATCCCATTGTAATTTCCCTTGTAATATTTGCACCTTGGCCTGGCCTTATCTTGAACTAGGTAACAGTTAAATCTGAATGACAACACTGTATGGTGACTGGTGCCAACTGGGGCAAGGTGTTCCAGTTTGGCCACCATACCCTCCTCGTTTGTTATGATGAGGTCAAGTGGCTTGGGTGTTTGCTCCTCTCTGTAATGTGTCGGGTCTCTAACATGTTGGAACAGAAAATTATCTCAGAGTTTCTACGAAAAGAGTAGCAGGATTATTCAAGTCATTCGGGGTGGACTCGTTTCTCCAGTCGATGTCGCCATAGTTAAAGTCCCCCATGATAAGGAGGTGGCTAGGGTTGAGCATCGCCGCATTGTTTATTAAGGTTCTTAAGTTCCTTTGATTTAGTGGGCCACAGTTTGGGGATCTGTAGATACACCCGACGATAAGTAAGTCCCCTCCCTTTAATTTAATTTTACACCACTTGGACTCTTCAAAAACATCCTCTCCCTGTACCCTCGCCTGGCTGGCTCTAAGGTCTTGCCTAGCGTAGATAACCACACCCCTCCTGCAGGTTTCTTGAGATAGGTTCGTAAATGAGTCATATCCAGCAATACTGAACTCACATTCCTCTGGGTCGATTCTCCTGTTCTTGTACAACAGTTCTACAACTCCTACAATATCTGGTTGGTGTACTCTTAGTAGTGTTTCAAACTCCTCTCTCTTATCAAGGAACGTGTCAGTATTAGTGTACATGACATTCAAGCCAGAATTTGTTCTCGGTAACGTCTCTGCTCTTAGTAATAAACCCGCTCCACCCACATTCTCAGAAGCTGCAGCATTTGCTAAGTACACTGTATTTTGCAGGGTGTGGTTAGAAATGTCATTGTTTACACGGCGCTCGCCCCCTCCTGTCCGGTAGGCTGAGCTGGTGCCGCCTCCCGGGTGGGGGGTTGAGTGGGTGGAGGGTGCACTGCTGCCCCCTGGCCCTGTGTCGGCACACTTGTTTCCACTACCCTCCCCCTGAGTATAACCCATGTACACCTGTCCCCGTTCCTCCTCGACTCCTCCCTCTTCTGCTTCAAGTCCTGCAGGAGCTTCTTGTGCTGTTCCCTCTGCATTACCGTGCGGTCTGGGTGAATGAATACATCCCGAAATGCCTCGCTCCTTGCTAAGTTTTTTGTCTGCCGAATAACTTGCCATTTCTCCTCCTCACTCACTAGTGTGATCCTGAGGGGGCGAGGCTTAGCCCCCTGCTTTTGTCCCAGCCTCCTCACATCCTGAGGGGTTGATGGAATCTTCAGAACCTCTGTGCAAATATTTTGAAACAGCACCTTATCGTGTGTTTCCTTACTCACAGTTCCCTCCGCCTGGCTCTCTGGGACTCCAAAAACTATTACATTGTTCCTGCACTGGAGCCGTTCCTGGTGTTCCTCCTCTCCCCTAACAGTAGGTCCGTTAATTTTCATTTCTTCGACACACTTCTTCAAAGTCCCAAGCTGTTGTAGAACCTGTACTGATTCTGCATTACTCTCCGCCCCCTCCCGTGGCCCTCCTAATACGTCAGCATAACTCCTCTTAGCAATTACCTCCATTCTATCAGCTACTTCCTCAGTCTTAGCAAGGACCTCTTTCCCAACTTGCTCCAGTTTGTCAACCAGCAGGGCTCCTGCTTCATCTATTTTCGTCCCTAGAGAACTCGTTCCCTTATGGCTTGCAATCGCTTCATTCACCTTGACTATGCAGCCAGAGCAATACCAGTAACAGCCATCATGCTTTACGGCAGTCAGTAACTCCCTAAACGCTGCATTGCATTAGTCAGGCCTATATCTTCCATATCCGACATCTCCCTGCAGTAATCACATATCAAACTCATGGTTGTTGTTGTTGTTGTGGGGGTGCAGACTGTGTATAGATCTACACCTATTTAAAAAAGTAAAGAGAGAAAAAGTACTTAGCTACTCTGTTGTCGTCTGTGACTGTGTACACTGTATCTCCCTGTGAATGGTGTATTGTAGGCACAATTTCAGTCGTTGAGAAAGCACACAAACAAAATAAAATTTAAAGTCTCTGTGGCACCTATGACACGACTTGGTTTCAGCTGGCACGGTGCCTTTCCAGCTTGCTTGCTAGTGAGTTCTCACTTTAAGTTGTTTACAACTTCTGCGGTCACTGATGACACTATGAACTATCACTGTGTACACTGTATCTCCCTGTGAGTGGTGTATTATAAACACAGATTCAGTCCTTGAGAAAGCACACAAACAAAATAAAATTTATAGTCTCTGTGGCACCTATGACACGAATAGGCTGGCAGTTGTCCTTACCAGCTTGATTGCCAATATGTATTCACTTTAAGTTATTTATAGTCTCTTCTGCAGTCACTGATGACACTATGAACTGATAAAACTAAAGGCACAGTACTACACTCCCTGGTTGGCCTTTATCACAGCCGTGACCACAACACCTTAAAAAAATAAAATAAAATAAAAGCTTTGTCATGTGGCAGTGATTGTGTGGTTATAGGCCTGTGACCCTGGCTGTACCTCCAACTCGGTGGAAATTGAGTTTTCAAAAATACAATCGCGTCTAGCATTAAAAGTCCTACATCGATTTACACTTTCACATCACTAAGACGATCTTGACGATCTTATGTAATCACTGTCCAATTTCTGCCGCTCTACATCGAAGGCCCGAATGGCGAACACACTTTGTTACGGAGACGCAACACGACCCGCCCGCCCGCCCTTTGGAGTGCACTGTATTTCCCTTTTCAAGATGTTGTCTCTACGGTAGAAGGCGATAGACTGCCCCTCAGGCAGTCATACAGCTGCTTCCAGCTCCATCTCGCTTAGTAAGCTATCCTGAGTTGTCAACAGTTTCTTCAATCAACATGTGGCCGGCACGTGGCGATAACACTCCCCCTGTCGGGCTTTGCTCGAAATCACGGCATATCATTAGATTCACTCTCCGACCCCTTCCAACAGGTAGAGTCTTGTAGGGTTTCGTGATATTATGTTGTCTAGCACTCAGGATGGATGGAAACTCTAAGGTGGTGGTTTTCTTAAATAATATAAGTTATATGGTAGACAGTCTGGTGCTGGAGATGCCGTGTGGTGAGGAGTTGCTCAGTAGACACGTTCGGTGAGTAGCGTGTTGAAGGAGGTAGATGTGCAGGAGCTTCGTTAGAGAAGATGTTGCCTGTTGCTGGCCTCCTGGTTGAATGAAAGCTGGACAGCGAGGAACTTGCTTGGAGGAGGTGTTGCGTGTTCAGGAACGTAGAGTAGAACAAGAGAGCTGGTTGGTGAGGATGCTCAGAGAAGGACAGCTGGTGGGTCGCCATGCTCGCCGGCTGGAGCGAGGACCGCCAGACAGGCGGAGGAGAAGCGAGGGCCACCAGGCAGCGGCGGAGGAGGAGGTGTTGCGTGTTCAAGAAGAGAGGCCAGAATGAATCTCAATGGAGAGACAGAGCTTATATACACAGCCGCCGGAAGTAAACCGTGGGAAGTCGCCGGTCTTTTGACTCCGTTGCTAGGGAACGGTAGCAGCTGGTGGCTGGTTGCTAGGATACTGTGGCATCTGGTGACCCCCCCCCCCCCTGGGCCGCTCGTTTGGTTGCTAGGGAAGACGTAGCAGGTGGAATGCGGCTACGCAGTTGTAGGGGAGACGTCCACTACAGCCTCGTCGCTGGGCGTATTAATACCGAATCCTTTGTCTTCACTTTATCACTTCGCACCAGGCCATCTTTGCTCGGTAGAGCCTCCAGTACTCTCCCTAGCATCCACTGACTCCTGGGGAGTGGTTGTCCCGATGATCATGATATTCCCAGTGTGGAGATTATGGCGAGTTTTGAAGAACTTTTGTCGCTGAGGTAGTGTTGGAAGATAATCCTTTACCCACCTCTTCCAAATTTGGTCCGCAATGAATTGGACATGCTTCCATCTTCGTCGGTACGCTTCTGCCATGGACCGATCGCCTCCGGTGGACAGTGTCTCTGGGTTCATCAGTAGTATGTGAAGCAGCGTTAGTGCTTCTAGATCCTTTGGGTCGTCAGACACTGGGGTGATGGGCCTTCCGTTGATGATCTCTTCTACGGCGCAGAACAAAGTGTTGAGGCGCTCATCGTCTAGTGTCTGGGTGCCCACCATTCCCTGGAGGACCTTCTTTACAGTGTGGATTTGTTGCTCCCACACTCCTCCCATGTGGGAGGCTGTCGGGGGATTGAACTGCCATTCTATCTGTTTTTGTAGGAGAGCATTCCCGACCTTGTCACTGTTGTTCCAGCCGCTCACCGCCTCTTGTAACTCTCGGCTAGCTCCAATCATGTTGGTTCCCCTGTCAGACCGAAAACGCTTGGGAGGTCCTCTACGGCAGGTGAATCTTGTCAGGGCATTGACGAACAAGTCGATGTCTAGTGAGGTGAGGACTTCTAGGTGTATGGCTCTGGTGGTGAGGCAGGTGAATAAGCATCCCCAACTCTTCGCCCGGGTTCGTCCTTGTTTAACCAAAAAAGGGCCAAAGCAATCAAATCCAGTGTAGGTGAACGGCTGGCCTCCTGGGCGCACTCGATCTTCTGGCAGGTCGGCTTGGCGTTGATCGGTAGGCTTCCAGTTGCTTCTCCGACTAGTCACACACGTCCGTATTGTGCGGTCGAGTAATTTGCGGCACTGAAGTATCCAGTATGTCTCACGTATTATGGCAAGAGTGTGTTCTCGTCCTGAGTGTCCAGCTCTACAGTAGTCGAGTGTACCTCTCTCAGCATGAGCCCCGTGATCCTGTTGTCCCTTGGCAACAGTATGAGATTCTTCCGGTCTGGGTGGAGAGCGGCATGTTTCAATCGGCCACCTACTCTGATCAAACCGTACGTGTCTAGATGAGGTTCCAGCCGACTTACGTCGCTACCTCTCATGGGTTGTCCCTGTTGTAACATTCCTAGTTCTCGAGGGAATCCTTTCCTTTGCATAAATCTTAAGAGTGCTAATTTCGCCTCTTCTAATTCGCTGACCTGGAGCCGATTTTCTCGCTGATGTTTGTTCTTTTGCTTCCCAAGCCACCATTCTATAAACCTTCTAATCCACGCTATGCTCTTCAGAAGTCGATGTCATGAGGAGTACCTGGCCCATAGCTTATCGAGGGTACCCTCCCCCTGGTCAACGTTCGTCGTCAGCACCGTGGTTTCCTTCTTCATCTCTGGGTCTCCGTCTGTGAGGTCTGGAATCCTCAATGGACTCTTTGGCCAACTGTCTTCTTCCAACAAGAGGAAAGCAGGTCCCCGAATCCACCTGCCCTCCTTGTTGAGCTCTGCTCCATGTAGTCCACGACTAGCGTCGTCGGCTGGGTTCAGTGCCAACACCACGTGGCGACATTGTTCTGCATTGCGAGTCCTCGTGCATCGTTGCCACTCGATTGGCCACGGAGGAATGGAAGTTTCTTTCGGTGTTTTGTATGTATTGAAGGACTGCCGTACTGTCTGTCCAGGACACTGTAATTCATGTTCTTGCAATAGTTGTTTGTCTTCCTTGGCACCCAGTACTGCCGCGCAGAGCTTGAATCTAGGTATGGTGTGCTGTTTCAGAGGGGCTAGCTTGGCCTTGCCACACACGAAGGAGATATGGTGGGTTCCATCTTCACACGTGATCCTCAGATACGATACAGCTCACTACGCTTGTTGGGAGGCGTCGCAGTAGTGGTGTAGTTGCACGGCAGCCACTGGATTCACATCCTCGAGTCGGTAGCACCGTGGAATGTGAACCCGTGATTGGTGAGGAACTTCATCCAGCTATCTTTGCCAAGCCACCCTGTTCTGT
>NW_024748462.1:0-42380 GCF_018991925.1 Homarus americanus
AGAGAGGCCTCAGGTCACTTAGGACAGTGGAAGACTATAGCCAGAGTAGAAGGCCTTTTCTATTGGCCAAATTATCGCAGAGACTGTGTGAAATGTGTAGAATCATGTGAAGTGTGTCAAAGGTTCAAAGGGACGAAGGGGTTAGAACAGCAATGGCAGGGGATGTCAGAAGTAACTAAACCTTTGGAGAGAGTATCTGTGGACTTGACAGACTTACATAATAGTGCGAAGGGGTATCGCTATGTGTTGACCGTCATAGATCACTATTCTAGGTTTGTCAATTTCTACCCATTGAGAACTCAGGAAGTGACCAGGGAATTTAGTAAATTCATTCATGTCTTCGGTAGCCCTGGAGTAGTCATTGCAGATAACGGAGGGGAATTTACCGCAACACAATTTAGAGAACTATGTAACGTAACTGGCATTAAGAACTATTTTACATTGCCTTACCACCCTAGAGGTAATAGTGTCACAGAGAGAATGCACAGGACCTTTAAAACAACACTTGCCATCATGTGTGAAGATAATCCACTTCAGTGGCCAAAATTTCTCAGTCCCGTGCAGTCGGCTCTGAACACGTCTGTCCATGCCACAACTGGAGTACAGCCTCATTTTGCTTTCTTCTCAAGGCATGTACAAAGACAAGTAGGAATTGACTTACCTATAATAGAGAGTGAGAGCTGTCACGAGTTGAAGGAAGCCCATAGGTTGATAAAAGAGGTGTCTGCCAGGATGTCGCGAGAGACCAGAGAGAGAGCAAATAGATCAAGAACGAACCAAACTATGCAGTTAGGAGAAACAGTATGGGTGAGGAATGAATGGCCCAACCCTGGGACCAGTAGGAAGTTGAATACCAAGTGGAAGGGTCCGTACACTATAACAGAAATTATACGAGATGGTGCCGCATATGAGTTGACTAACCCCTTGGATGAAAGTGAGGTAATAAAGAGAGCGGCTGAGAAAGTAAAGAGGTATGTAAGTAGAGACATGTTTGTTCAGCTGAATGAGTCCTTCCTTCCACCCTGTGATTCTTCCTCGGGGTCAGACGAAACAGATGAGGACAGTGATGACGGAAATGTGGAAGGTCAACCTGCAAGTAGATTCCCTGTGAGGCAGAGGAGACCAGTAGTTAGAATGGATTTGTAGGAAATCTAGTTCCAGAATATTGCTTCAATTGAATATTATTGGCTTTCCAGTTGTTAGGTTGATTTGTTGAATTATACAGTTTTGGGCGGGGGAGGCAGTTGCTCAGCTGGTTTGTCGGGATGCTTTTTGAAGATCAACTATTAGTAGTGGTCTCTATATTGTCAGAATGTTTTTTTTGGGTTGTTGACTTCGTCAGTCGTACTGAAGTCACCCCAACATTATAAATCCCAGTTCGTATGAACTGAAGTCCGGAAATCCAGTTGCTGCCTATGTTGTTGAAAGAAAAAATCTCAGTTTATGTGTGTCAAAAGTTTGTGGGTTGTTGACTTCGTCAGTCGTACTGAAGTCACCCCAACATTATACATCCCAGTTCTGAGGAACTGAAGTCCGGAGGTCCAGTTGCTGCCTATGTTGTCGAAAAGAAAAAAGCTCAGTTTATGTGTGTCGGAAGTTTTGGTTGGGTTGTTGACTCGCTCCGGGTGAGGGAGTCACCCCGACTTTCAAATGCCAGTTCTGTTGAACTGGGAGATAGAAAATACGGGTTTTGTGTTATGAGCCCCAAAGTGTATGTCTAGAAACATGGTTTTGGTGTTGAAAAGGTGAATTATTATTGAAAGGAAGTAGTAATCTGAGGAAGTGTCTGATGTAACTAATTCCCCATTCATAGACAAGAATTTAAATTCCTTAGGATATGTAATTTCATGCAGAGAACTTTTGTTGTAGATGGAATGTCAAAGAGTCACTGTTTATGTGCTGGTGCCAAAAGTAGGTTGAGGTATTACGCTGATGAACTGTTAAGGGAATGTTCCCTATACTATATTGTACTGAGCTAAGAATTGATAAGTTGGGGTATGTATAGGTGACGGAGACTCGAGTATGAAAAGTTTGTCTCCTTATAATTTTCTCTTTACTGATATATTGTATACCGAACTAGCAGGATTGTAAACGGTTGTCTGATGTATATGGTAGCGGAGACGCTCGTAGGAAACGTTTAAGTCTCCTTATGTTTTGTGTGTTGGATTAAGGTACTCTAATCATGAACTATTAGGATGTTGTAAAATGTATGTACACTACAGCGTTAGTGCTTTGCATATTATTTCGCATAATATGAACCTTTGGGAGGGGAAGGCTATGTACTGCGCACATCATTGTCATCCCTAAAAATCCCATCTAATTCATATTACGCTACATAACATTCAAATGCACAGCGCTTGTAGAACCCCAGAAAACGGGAAACATTGAGAAAGGACAACTCACCTACTCAAGGTTCCTAGACCATGTGTGGTATTGTACCCAGGTATAGTTATATCATATCAAGTGTATGTATTCATAGCATTAAGGATCACTCAGGGTAGGCATAAGATGAATGTTAAGTCCAGTTGAGCCGGACTAGGGTACTGTAAGACTAAGTGTGGAGCAGGGTTTGAAGGTCCTACTATTTACGTCTGTGAGCGTGTAGCGAACCTAACCCCAACAGATATCATATGAAAATACATGAGAACAATGATCGGGAAAAAGGGATAAATGTATCAGAACTATGTGAGGTGTTGACAGTGATCTAGAAACTATACTGGAAAGGAAATATCGTGTATGCGTCGGTATGAATTTAATACACCTCGTAGCCTCACGTGACATATACCCACGACAGGTACAGTGATCAGAGAATCTGAGGTCTGTGTTCAAATAGTGCGCTGTGTGAGAGGAGGACCCCTCATTACAGTTTTTAAGTGAAGTTGATACACCCCCGCCATGATCATTCGGCTTTTGTTTCAAGGCGCGTCATGTACCCGCCTCAGATGCCCGTTGATATTAAAATCCCAGGCATTTAACCAAGCACTAGCAAACCAAGACCTGACCTTAGTGTATAAGTTAGGATTAATATATGTGTTTATAAGAAATGAGGGACAATATACCGTAAAGTGTTCAGGGGAGAACCATAAGAAACAAAAATGTAAATTGAGGATTGGAAACTGTAGGCCTATGTGACGAGAAGCGGCGGGAAGCCGGCCTTAGTCTTTCCCGTTCTGCCGTCAACACAGGTCAGTGTCCTAGCGGGCTATATCCCGCCCTACAATTAAGGTTGATAAATAACAGTGACTACAGTTTAAAGCTTTGCCGGATATATAAGTGTGATAGGGATGTGTTAAGGGATGGGATAACCGCCCGTCAGGCATTATTGCTTAGTCTTTCCCGTTCTGCCGTCAACACAGGTGCCACGTGGTTGGGGTATCTTGCCGCCCGGCCGCCATTGTCTCCTTGAGCGCCACACCAGGTGGGGAATTACTCCCCACTATACCAGTCCACTATGAACCGGTGGATTCCCAGCGCACCACTCCACATGAATAGTCACAACTAAGGAGACCGTGAGAAACTGCGGTCGTCACTTGGAGCGACCTATAATACCAGGCGTAGAAATAGTGCTGGTATGTCTCTAGGTGAAGCCCTCGTCTTTACCCACCGAGGGCGGTGTGCGAACGAGGGGCCCGTTGTGTATACCTAAAAGTCACAAGGAGTCACATACTTGCAGGTATGGAGTGTAACAGGTGTGTTGCGATGGTGCTACTATGTATGATAACCGACGGTGCTACAAGCCACACCAGTGGCACAGTCTGATGTGTTAAGGGATATTGTAAGAAGGAACGACCGAGATACGGCGTTCACCGATTGTTGTGCAATAAGTGGGTGGATGACCCGCCAGTAATGTAGGAGTCTGGGGCCCAGTTGGGTAACCAAAATTCCGTTGTTCTTCTGAGGAAGGCCAGTTCATGTATGTTTTTTTTTACCAGTGTGTTTTATAAGAAATAAATCAATGAAGACATGTTATGGTTTCACCCTTCTTTACCCTTATCGATCTGATCAATGGAAAACCTAACCCAATGCCTAGTTCACTCTGCCCGCTACCTAACGAGCTACATGCTGTCCAGAAGGGGTCTGGTGGCAGCGACCCTTAGAAATTAAGATTAGAGTTAAGTTATCCCCTTAGATTTAGTGACCCCAGATCTGGCAATTATAACGTGTGCAACCAGGAGGGAGGAAGGCTACATCCGAGCTCGGTGGTGTGGTCAGCAGGGGAGGTGATGAGTAGAAACAGAAGCAAGAAAAAGACATGTTCTCTATGATTGTGCAACAACACCGGGTAAATGTAGTAAAACCGGTTTTGTATTTGATGATTTTGTTTTCTAAGGAATATTAATTATCAATGTCTAATAAAGACCATTCCGTTTTTTCACTATTCTGGATCGACTTTCCATCTAATAAATTAACACAATACATTTACTTTACTAAATAAGCTATTTAGTGGTATTGGTAAAAGGGTGGGAATACTGAATTTTCATAAGATTTCAAGTTAAAATTTACCTAGCAAAAAATGAAAACTTTTCAAATCTGAAGATATCACATGATTCTGCACATAGAACTACATCATTAATACCATGGGCCGATTTTTCAAACTCAAAAAAAAAAAATTCGCCTCCGTATGACACACCCTATTGTATGAGCGATGGCGCTGATTCGGCATGATTAATCGGCTCCACTCTACCTCGTGGAGCCAGACCCCAGACTCGCCATGTGTCTGGCTTTAATCGACCACCACAGCGATCGTCAGTGTTACAGGCGCCAGTGTGATACCCTTGGACATGCCTTGAAGTTATATGTCCACAGTGTTGTTGTATGTGTTTGGGGTAATTCTGGAATAAGTATCCCATGTTGGGTAGTGGACCCATGTATGAGTTGGTTTCAGTAATAACATGTTGTGTGTTGTGAGTGCATCTCATATGCACTCCCAGCAGTCAGTGAAGTATCATATGGAAGTTGTAATGTCTGTAATGAAATGTAATTTGCTGTTGAGTACAGCCTTGGAGTTGCCTTGGAGTTATATGTTAATAATATATTTTTCCCCACTTTGAGTCCATTTTAATAAACATTGTCTTGAGTATATCAGGGGTATTCATTTCCCGCAATAACACTTTTATTTCCTTCCAAGGGACCTGATATCAGAATTGCAATACCCATGTGCCTAGACACTCGACATGCTTCCAAAAAGAACTGAGGTTAGGTAGTAACCAATGAACTGAAGTAGAAAGAACAATTGAAAGAACTAAGACATGTTATGGTTTCACCCTTCTTTCTCCTGACCGATCTGGTCATTGAAAAACCTAACCCAATGCCTAGTCCACTCTGCCCACTTCCTAACGAGCTACTGCCCAGAGGGGGTCTGGTGGCAGCAACCCTTAGAAATTAAGAATATAGAAATTAAGAATAGAGTTAAGTTATCCCCTTAGAATTAATGGCCCCAGTCTGCCAGTATATCATACATTGTTAAGAAGCTAAACAGCTTCTTTATTTCTGAGTAGGCATTCACTCTGTGCTCTAATTCATTCCTAAGGCAATCTAATATGGTGTAGAAATTGTCCACCTTGAACTTCTCACGTGGATCAAGTTGAGTTTCAGTGCCAACTGATTCATCAAAGAAATGTTTTCTCTTTTTTGTTCTTTTTGTTGTCTCTGTGTAGACAGGCTCAGCAAAAGCCCTAGCCTGATCTTCTATTTCATCAAACTGACTCTGTCTCATTTCTGAGACGAAGGAGATCAAACTCTCATACAGTTTCACAACTGACAGAAGGTCAGTCTCAACTTTTTGAAGTGATAAGCTGGTTGCATTAAACCTTGTTAAGATTTTATACCATATTACAGTAAGAAGTGCTGTTTCAAATGCTTCCATTTGTCTTATGAGGCCTTCACCTTCAAGCTTTGTAGCCACAGTTTGTCAACTGTCAGAACATATGTTCTCCAGTGCTGACTTTATCTCAAGGTAATGTAAAAACACTGCTTTAACAGCATCAGCCCTCGCACTCCAGCGAGTTTCTGAAAAGGATTTCACTACAATCCCTTCAGCAGGTAGTGCAGCTTTCAAGTGATCCCATCTACATGTGGAGGCTGAGAAGAAGTTGTATAAGGCTTGCAAAAATCTGGAATATGAAACAGCCCCAAGGCAACTGCTGGCAGCTGATGTTCCTACAAGGTTCAAGGAGTGACCTGCACAAGGGACATAATATGCCAGGGGATTCATAGCCTTTATTCTGGCTTGGAGACCAGTGTAAATGCCTGACATGTTGGCAGCATTGTCATAACTCTTCCCTCTCATGTCACTCAAATCAAGACCAACATCTTTAATTAACTGCACAACAGTTGAGGCTATGCTCTCTGCACTATGGTCATGTATGTCTATGAACTTTAGAAATCGCTCAACAGGTTTGCCATCAGGTTTGACGTAACGAACTATGAATGTAAGTTGGTCAGTATGACTAAGATCCGGTGTGGAATCTACACTAACTGAATAATATTTGGCTTGTTTCACTTCACTTATGATAATTGAGTGAATTTCTTCAGCCATCAGATTGACCATTTCCTCACCGCACCATATTTCTCCAGATGCTGTGCAAGAAAAGGGTCAAATTTTGCCAGGAGTTCCAGTACTCCAAGGTAATTCCCATTGTTGCTAGAGCCTATTCTTTCATCACTGCCTCTGAGAGGAAGACCTCTTGATGTTAAAAATTTTAGTGTTTCAACTATGCGCAATAGAACGTCTTTCCAGTATTTTCTCTCCAATTCTACTTGCAAAGCCAAAGTGGAATCAATTCGCCTTGCTGTAATTGCCCTCACACCCCAAGTAGTAACTGAGATTTTATGCTCTTTGCTACTTTCATGTTCAGCAACTCTACGCTAGCAGTTTTTCCATTCGCTAAACCCACTAGTAAACAATGAGACTTACTTGCTGAATACCACCCCATGGCCCACCAGTTGAAGACCACTGCGGACCTATGCTTATTGTACAGGGGCCCTTATGGTTGTGAATATATTATATAATGAAATACTCGGTGTACACTTGAAACAAGGTTATATGCTGGCGCACTGCGCGACAAATTAGTTTCAGTGGGCCCCCAGATACCGGTGGGCCCTAGGCCAATGGCCTACTTGGCCTATTGGTAAATCCGGTCCTGTCCTAAGGGCAAACACATAAAGGGAATATACCTGGGACATTTCTTTGTACACAAGTAGAAATGTTCGCGGTCATTTTGAGAACCTAACCCCAGCAAATTTGGGGGCACCCTGTATAGTAAAAAGTATTTTCTATTGACCTCAAAATATCTTCTAATATCAAGTGCACATGGCTTCAAAATGGCCTCAAAATGCCCACAATATTGATCAGATTTAAAAAAAAAATTTCGGGGGGAGGGGTGGGGGGGCTGACAACACTCCCCCAAAACCCCTCTGCTGGGTGGGCTCACTGTGCTTGCCATGTTCCCCTGTAAGGGGTGGACTTTTTCTCTTTATACTATTTTCTATACTTGTTCTTTTTATTCTTAAATATATTTATATTCTTTATATTCTTCTTTCTTATGTACTTATTTACTTATTTTCTTGCTCATGTCTACCGGTATATTTTATATTAATCTTTTCTGGTGTATGTATTTAATAATTTCATATGCTGTGTCTTTCTTTCTACGGTATAAGTATATATCTTATATTTCTTTGCGTATATTTGCTAAGTCAATATTCTTTTCTTTCCTTCATTTCTTATTTCATATATATATTATTGTATTTTCTGAATTCTATGTCCTTATTTTCTCTCAATTATATTTTGTTGTAGTGATATTCTAAACCATGGATTAGTCTGGGAAACCATGTCATTCTTATTACAACACGTATTATTCTTACAATGGTAGCCTGCCACCAACCATACTTTTATTAGAATATAACAAATCTCATGGAACTGTTAGGTAGCCTGCTAGCGAGCTTCTAGGCGCGTGAGTTACAATAGTTATTTTCTGAGAACCAATGTGTAGAAGGAATAGAGTGGTGATACTTGTAGTTTACTTATCCAATATTTATAAACATATGGAGTGAACAAGATGTTAATTAATTACACTCAGACCAGACTGGACCACTTAGGTCTTACTTTACACATAGCAAAATAGATATTAATTTCTTGATTACAACAATACACACTCATTATATTACTTCATTGTCATTACAGATGATTATATAACACACTCGACAAGATCCAAAATTAAGATATTATCAAACACATCATGTTAGTTCGGAATGATCAACTTGGCACTTTAAGTAGCATTCCGTGGTAATACACCTGGTTGGTGGACTCGACTCCTATAACAACAGTACCACTGGTAACACCAACATTCATGGGTTCAATACTTAACCTGGGATAACTATATTTCTGCTAGTTAATCCCCAATCATAGATATTAGATACCAATAATGTAATAGTCCCTGTCTCATAAACAGAAGGATTACATAAATGGGTTAATTACACTTGATTTATATACGCTATCACCCTCTGTAACTTTCCACTGGCTATGAGGTGACATGTTCAGAGCATGTGATAAGGTGTGCCCACAGGAAGCCGTGTCATATTGTGCTGAGTTAAGGCATTAAGTAGCCGGCTCCCTCGCCACCTAAAGCGGGCAGTAGTTCGTTAGCACTCACGAGAGGAAGACGTTATTGAGAGCCATCGTGAATGGTTCTGTCTTCCCTTGAGGGAGGATGGCGGATAATTTCTGTTCTCCCTCGATGGGTCACTACTCACCCTCACTCAATTATTGTATCGACAGGACATACTTAGCAGAGCTATTTAACATAGCCTCCGTCCATCTCTTGTTAAATCTCCTGTTAACATCTCATTAGCTACATTGAGATATTTTAGTGATGAACTTACGGTGATACACAGTGGAACTCCATCCGAAATAGCTTCTCAAGTGAGTGTTACAAGTGGTGACAACCCAGGAAGGTTATTACATATATGACAGTTTCACACGTAATTGTTATATCACACTAACAGTCATCTCGCCATATACACAGTTGGTAAAGGTAGAGATTGTTAGCGCTCATAGAAGCGTTATTGGTTTGTTGCTGGAGAAATAAACCCTCAACGTTGACGCGTACCATATAATTCGGTCAAAACCTGTTAAAGAACATTTCTCATATAACAAATGCTGTTATCTCAGGACACATATTATGAAATACAATCAATATACAGTACATAGCCTGTTAACATCTTAAATATAACTTGCATGTTATAACTATTGATACAGGAGACAATTGGCATAATATGATCAAATTGCAGTACACAAATATACTTATTAAAGTTATTTAGAGTTTCTTAGCAGATTCTAATACTTCACGATTACTCACGTTTTAGGGTCTAGTGGTCTGAACCAACGTGTTGTCTGTCCTGTAGAAATCAGTAGACTACCCTTGAGGGCAATCTCAGCCCGGAGGCGAGGGCCATATGTTTTCGTATTGAAACACCTCAACAGATTGGTCAGCAAATTCGTTGTCAACACTATATCTCTTATCTCACCCCCCCTCTCTCTCTCTCTCTCGCCTATTAGATTCACTCTCCCACCCCTTCCAACAGGTAGAGTTTCGTCACTGGGCGTATTAACACTGAGTCCTTTGTCTTCACTTTAACACTTCGCATCAGGCCATCTTTGCTCAGTAGAGCTTCCAGTACTCTCCCTAGCATCCACTGACTCCTGGGAAGGGGTTGTCCAGAGATGATCACGATATCCCCAGCGTGGAGATTACGGCGAGTTTTGAAGAACCTTTGTCGCAGACGTAATGTTGGGAGATATTCTTTTACCCACCTTTTCCAAAATTGGTCCGCAATGAATTGGGCATGCTTCCATCTTCGTCGGTACCCTTCTGTCATGGACCGATCGCCTCCGGTGGACAGTGTCTCCGGGTTCATCCGTAGTATGTGGAACGGCGTTAGTGCTTCTAGATCCTTTGGGTCGTCAGACACTGGGGTGGTGGGCCTTCCGTTGATGATCTCTTCTATGGCACAGAGCACAGTGCTGAGGCGTTCATCGTCTAGTGTCTGGGTGCCCACCACTCCCTGGAGGACCTTCCTTACAGTGCGGATTTGTCACTCCCACACTCCTCCCATGTGAGAGGCTGTCGGGGGGTTGAACTGCCATTCTATCTGTTTCTGTAGAAGGGCATTCCCGACCTTGTCACTGTTGTTCCAGCCGTTCACTGCCTCTCGTAACTCTCGGTTAGCTCCAATCATGTTGGTTCCCCTGTCATACCGAACACGCTTGGGAGGTCCCCTGCGGCAGGTGAATCTTGTTAGGGCATTGAGGAACGAGTCGGTGATCTAGTGAGGTGAGGACTTCTAGGTGTATGGCTCTGGTGGTCAGGCAGGTGAATAAGCATCCCCATCTTTTCGCCCGGGCTCGTCCTTGTTTAACCAAAAAAGGGCCGAAGCAATCAATTCCAGTGTAGGTGAACGGCCGGCCTCCTGGGCGCACTCGATCTTCTGGCAGGTCGGCTTGGCGTTGATGGGTAGGCCTCCAGTTGCTTCTTCGACAAGTCACACACGTCCGTATTGTGCGGTCGAGTAATTTTCGGCACTTAGGTATCCAGTACGTCTCACGTATTATGGCAAGAGTGTGTTCTCGTCCTGAGTGTCCAGCTCTAGTTGAGTGTACCTCTCTCACGATGAGCCCCGTGATCCTGTTGTCCCTTGGTAATAGTATGGGATTCTCCTGGTCTGGGTGGTGAGCGGCGTGCTTCAGTCGGCCACCTACTCTGATCAGACTGTCTGTGTCTAGATGAGGTTCCAGCCGCCTTATGTAGCTACCTCTCACGGGTTGTCCCTGTATTAACATTCCTAGTTCTAGAGGGAATCCTTTCCTTTGCATAAGTCTTAAGACAGCTAATTTCGCCTCTTCCAATTCGCTGACCTGGAGCCGATTTTTTCGGTGATGTTTGTTCTTTCGCTTCCCAAGCCGCCATTCTATAAACCTTCTAATCCACGCTACGCTCTTCAGAAGTCTATGCCACGATGAGTACCTGGCCCATAGCTTATCGAGGGTACCCTCCCCCTGGTCAACGTTCGCCGTCAGCACCGTGGTTTCCTTCTTCACCTCTAGGTCTCCGTCTGTGAGGTCTGGAATCCTCAATGGACTCTTTGGCCAACTGTCTTCTTCCAAAAAGAGGAAAGCAGGTCCCCGAATCCACCTGCCCTCCTCGTTGAGCTCTGCTCCATGTAATCCACAACTAGCGTCGTCGGCCGGGTTCAGTGCCGACGTCACGTGGCGCCATTGTTCTACATTGGAGTCCTTGTGTATTGTTGCCACTCGATTGGCCACGAAGGACTGGAAGCGTCTTTCGGTGTTTCGTATGTATTGAAGGACTGCCGTACTGTCTGTCCAGAACACTGATCTGTCTATATGTAATTCAAGCTCTTGCCGTAGTTGTTTGTCTGCCTTAGCAGCCAGTACTGCCGCGCAGAGCTCAAGTCGAGGTATGGTCTGCTGTTTCAGAGGGGCTAGCTTGGCTTTGCCACACACGAAGGAGATATGGTGAGTTCCATCTTCACACGTGGTTCTCAGACACGATACAGCTCCATACGCTCGTTGGGAGGCGTCGCAGAAGTGGTGTAGTTGCACGGTAGTCACTGGATTCATATCCTCTGGTCGGTAGCACCGTGGAACGTGAACTCGTGATAGGTGAGGTAGTTCATCCAGCCATCTTTGCCATGCGATCCTGTTTTGTTCAGTGATTTGTTCATCCCATCCAACACCTCGTCTACACTCATCTTGGAATATGATTTTGGCTCTTATGACACTCGGAGCGATGAGTCCCAGTGGGTCATATATGGAGCTGACCATACTCAGAAGGCCTCTTTTCGTTTCCGGTTTCTTAGGGATCTGGACCCGGACCGCTAGTTCGTCCTTTTCCAGGTCCCACAAGATTCCCCACGCTCGTTCAGTGGGGAGCCTGTCATCTTTCAAAATTACTTCCTTTACTCCCACAGCTTTCTCTGTCTGTGGAATTGCCTTGAGGACTTCCCTGTGATTACAGACCCACTTCATAAGTCTGAATCCGCCCTTCTTCCTCAGCTGTCTCTGTCAATGGGTAATTATCGTTGCCTTTCCCGGCGAATCTACTGAGAGAAGCAATTCGTCGACGTAGAAGTTACGATTCGCTTTCTTGATGTCGTCATGGAGACTTTCCCCATAATCTTGGAAGGTTAGTTGTAGCGCATACCCGGCGCATGAAGGACTCCACACTCCTCCAAAGAGATGTACTGTCATTCGGTAAGTGGTGGGGGCCCCTGACAGCTGGTCGTCCGTCCACCATAAGAATCGTAAGACATTTCGATGTTCGGGTACTACTCGCACTTGGTGGAACATTGCCTCGATATCAGCCATGAGTGCCACCTTTCCTTGTCTGAATCTGATGAGGACTCCCATCAATTTGTTGTTAAGGTCTGGCCCTTGCATCACCTGGCTGTTCAACGACATCGACTCATATTCGGCTGCACAATCAAACACTATTCTCACCTTTTCTGGCTTGTTGGGATTCAACACAGGGTGGTGTGGGAGATACCAGGTCTTCCCGGGTGCAACACTGAGTTCTTGACGTGGGACTCGCTCAGCATGTCCCTCGTCGATTAGACGTCTCATCTCTTCTTTATACTTCTGAGAGAGCCCTGGGTTCTTCAGGAGGCGTTTTCTCAATCCTGCCAATCGCTGCTCGGCAAGTTTCTTATTGTCTGAGAGTCCCGGTTCTTCATGGCGAAACGGGATGGGAAGTTGGTAGTGTCCGTCCACTTGAGTAATTGACGTTGACCACTGCGTCAGGACTCTCTTGTCTTCAACAGAGACGGGATCATCGTTACTGTAGGCTGAGTCGCATTCCCAGAAGCACCTGACTTGTTTTTCCAGATTTGTCTCCGAATTTAGTGTTGCCATTCTGACAAAGTGGTTGATCACGGCTCTCCGTCTTTCCCGGTTCTTACTTCTAATGGTGCTAGTGCTTGTGGTACGTCTAGACCTATCAGGAGATCCACTCTTTTCGGTGCTTGGCGTAGCGCAGTACCTCGTAGGTGTTCCCACATGGTGACATCTTGGGTGTCTGCGACCGACGATTTCAGGGAAGACGGTAGATTCTCAACAATGATGACCTTGGGGATAATGATGGATCGGCTCTTTCTGACTCCTACGCGAGCCACTCTCACACTGATTTCTTCGGTGTTTACACTATTACTTTCTTTCATGATTGTGCCAATGGAGAGGGAAACTGGCATTCCCTCTGCCTGCAGCCGGTAAGCTAGACTACGCGTGCAATATGATCGGTTGCTGCCTGAATCCAAGAGAGCTCCGGTGACTACTGCTTCTTTCGCCTCTAGGTTCTTTTCTTCCACCCTGACTTTCACTATTGGAAGTGCGACTCTGCTGGAACTTTGTAGTCACAACTCGCAATCGTTGGGTTCTTCACGCCGATCATCAATTCCATTGTTGGTTATGGTTTCCCTGACCCATTTATGCGGATTTCTTTTCCCCATGGTGCTTGTACCGGCTTCGACCTTCCATGATTTAGCTCTACTGAATGCCGATTCCGGTGGTGGCATAATAGCCTTACGTTGACTCATTCTAGGTCGCTTGTGGTCAGGTGCTATGTCTATTTGGTAGGCGCCCCCTGTGGTAGCTCTCTTCACCCTTTGGAGGCTAGTCTGGTGTTCTCCCTTCTCAACTTCGCCCCGTTGCACCTTGTCATTGCTCGTCAGAGCTCCCGTGAAGTGCAGGAGCCTCGAGTGTACTCCAGAGCAGCCATCTATACCACATACCATCTTCTGGCTGCACTCTGTTATCCGGTGATTATGACCCAGGCAGGCATAGCAGCGACGTTGTTCCCTTACAAGGGAAGTTCGCTTTCCTGTGGACATGCTGAGGAATGTCCGGCACATCTGAAGAAGGTGATCACCACGGCATAGCGAGCAGCGTTCATCGTCCATTTCTCTGGTTGTCTTTATTCCTGATGTCACCAGACCCACAAGTCTCTTCCTCGACGAGGATTGACGTGAGTCTGCATAAATTCTGCTTGGTTCTTCCTGTCCTCGTCCCTTTGTGACCTCCTCCGCCTTGTCGACCATATCCATTGTGAATTCCAACATCCACTCGATCCCAGGAAGCTTTCCCCACTTCCTTTTGTATTTATGCGCCTTATCCACGTAGTCGTCCCTCATCTTTCCCTTGAACCTCTCAGCTAACGTGCTTATTGATTCATACGTGTCAATCTGACGTAGTTCTCCCAAGACCTTCAAGTTCCTCACGCAATTCCCCAGTTCGTCTGAGAACTGTTGGAGGCCCTTTGCGTCACTTAGTCCCACAGTTGGACCTCGCAGGGCCTTCTTTATTAGCTGGCAAACGTAAGTGTGCTTATTGCCGTGACGTTTCTCTAATATGTCCAAAGCTTCCTTGTACCCGGCTTTGGGATCTTGAATTTGCAGACATCCCCGCAAAGCGTCCTTAGCGGGCCCAGCGTAGGCAGCGAGAAGTGTCTCTAATTTCAAGGTATCAGGTATCTGCGCCATCCCAACGTATCGCTGAAAGACTCGCTTGAACTCCCAGTATTCACTACAAGTTCCTCCGCTGAACTTCGGCGTTGGCCTTTGGGAGAACCTAATATTCTCTAGCAGTTCTCTCACCCAAACCTCGGACCTCGGTGGGTCGTCCCTTTTGTCTTTCATCAAAGGTAGTGGTTTCGGCGAACTAGCTTGATGTTCGGAAGTACTTCCGCGCTCCCCCTGGTGAGATGTTCCCGGCTCTGCGGGTAAGGTGAGCGCCGGGAGTCCTCTTGGAGTATATAACGTTTCTTCGTTAGTTCCAATTACAGAGGAAAGTTTAGTCTCTGGTGGTGAAAACACCTTTCCGCGATCTTCTGTGCTGCCCTTGCCTTGTAGTTGATTCATACCTTCGGTGACGTTTTGCATCATCGCTGTCATGTGAGCGAACATTTGCTGCATTTGTTGGTATTGCTCACATAATTGTCCTTCGATTCCTTTGACAGGTGGTTCCTTTCTCTTCTCGGGAGACAGGTTTACGGTAGACGGGTTTATCTCACGCTGCCTTGGTGAGGTGGGTGAGACATCGGTCTCTATGTCCACAGTGTCTCCTTGTTCTACGCCGGACACGCTCCCCACTTCTGACTTATTCTCTTTCCCGTCCATGACTGCCCGAACAGCAAGCGTAATCTGTCTTGCTCGATAAGTGTATGCAGTAACGCTTAGTATCAGGTGCCCACGATAGCAGATATCACACAATTGGAGTGCCGAAGTAAACACAACCAGAGGCCCAATATTAATCGGAACGTCTTATTTAACATTTAGAAGGCCAATATTCCCTACAGGTGATATTTTAAAACTAATGAGGCAAAACAATCCAGCATACTTTATAGGAGACCTCAATGCAAAACACACAACCCTAGGAAATAATATCAGAAACCCAGGAGGAAAAATTCTACATGTTCTCATCGAACACGGGACAATGACTCACCTTGGGCCCGACTTCGCAACTTACGTATCAGCCGGTAACACTGGGAAACCTGACATTGTTTTAACCAATAGGCATCACCATCTAAATGTACATCTAAAAGCTGGACCCACAACAACCAGTGATCATTTACCCATAATAGCAACTTTATCCACATCTCCGATACAAATTCCATCAATCCCAAGATTTTCACTTAATAGAGCAAATTGGGAAAAATTTAAATTGGATCTCAGCAAAAATGAACCAACACTCCTACACAATAAAGACACAACTGAGATCGACAAATCGCTGGACAAATGGTACAATGAAGTAACAACACCAATGCAAAACAATATCCCAAAAACAACATACCGTACATTACCACATGCACAATTAACACATGAAGAGAAAATGATCCAAACCAGATTCACCAATCTATATGAATACACCAAAACACACGGGTGGAACAATGACATCAGAATATTATACAGGAATATAAAAGAAGAACTGAAAGAAATAAGTAAGAACAAACACAATGAAACATGGAACAAGCTGATTCAGGACACACAAGCAGATCACAGAAACCCAAAAGCATTCTGGAAAAAAATTAAAAACCTAATGGGAACTAATTCGGTAGAAACGAGTTATATTAAGGACAAAAACGGTAGAAAAGCAACAGAACAACACGAAAAAGAACCACTATTTAGAGAATTCTGGAAAAACATATTCACAATCAACGACGAAGATAATAGAAGCTTTTGCCAAGAAACAGAACAGGCAACAAGAACATATTTGAATCAGAACACAGAGAAATGGAAACCCACCGCAAAAATTAACCTCAACTCTCTAAACATTAACAACCCAATAATTGCTCCTCTAACTCAAAATGATATTGTAAAAACAATAGCAAGTTTCAAGAATAAAGCACCTGGCATAAGCCAAATTAATAAAATCGTATTACAAAACATTCCTCAGACTATGATCGAACAGCTCAAAAATATATACAATGCCTCACTTGCAACTGGCTTTTTCCCCACCAAATTTAAATTAGCCAAAATCAGACTCATCCCGAAAGCAGGAAAGAACCACACTCAAACAGAAAACTACAGACCCATCTCATTACTGGAAACACCCGGTAAAATATTAGAAAAAATAATTAACCACAGACTCAGAAATTTTTTAGACCAAGAAAACAAATATAACCCGAGACAGCACGGCTTTCGAAAAAACCGAGGAACCAATACAGCAATAGCTCTAATATACGAATCAGTCGCAAATGCTGCAAGTAACAAAGAACAATGTAATATAATTCTAAGAGATGTTTCAAAAGCATTTGATAAAGTCTGGCATGAAGGAATGAAGTATAAAATAATCAAATTGGACATGCCTACAAACATCACAGCACTACTATGTAATTTCTTAGATAACAGAAAGGCCAAACTAATCATTGACAACCATCTAGGACAAACCTTCAACCTTTATAGCGGAGTTCCCCAAGGCAGCAATATATCACCAACGTTATACACTGTATATACGGCAGATATGCCGCAACCACGGCAATCAGAATATATAGCATACGCAGATGATGTTACACAGATAATCAGGTACCCGGGAAAATCCAAACAAATGATGGCCATTAGAACAAGCAGAGAAATAGAGTTAATAAACAACTATGAACGAAAATGGAAGATAAAAACCAATGTCCAAAAACTCCAAATAATTCACATCGCGAAAACGAACCCATGCCCTATTATTATCAACAATCAACAAATACCATATGTTGCCAAGGGAAAAACATTAGGACTCAGAATATCCAGAAGCGGAATAATCCCTCACATTAATGAAAGAATAGCTATGGCAAGAACCCAACTTACAAAACTCAGAAGATTCCTCCAACTGGACACCAACACGCAATTGCACCTATACAAAGCACTGATCAGACCACACTTAGAATACCCTCCGATACCTCTGAACACAATCGCAAGAACTAATCAACTTAAATATCAAGCAGTACAAAATATAGCCCTCAGAAGAGCGGCAAAACACCAACCACCATACACACAAACAGTACAAGACATACACACAGAACACGGCATAGACCCACTCAACATCAGAATACACACCCAAGCAAAAGCAATATGGGAAAAAATCCAGCAAGAACAGGATCCCATATTAAACAAATTAATCGAGGAAAACAACAACACATCACACAGATGGTGGCCTAGAAGCAGGAAAAATGATAATGAAGAACCAGAGCCTCTATATACACAATAACAACAAAATAACAACAAAAAATAACAACAAATAAGAACCAAAAAGATGGGCACAACTCTCCAGTCACACAAGGACCTGGAGGGACCCCACAAATAAACAAAGACCTAAATAGTTCACAAAAAAAAAGAAAAAAGATGGGGATCATCCCTACAGTGCCACAAGGACCTGGAGGGACCCCCCCCCCCCACCCTAAGATAATATGCCCCAAGGACAACTCTGAATAACTTAGCTTAGCTTGGCTGAGACCGGCCTTCCCTAACCTTCCCATGAACCTCTAATGCAGCACAGTTACGGAAGACAAAAAAACCCGTCTCCGCAAGGTGGATAGCCCACCTGCTGTTAACCTTCTCCTTTACTTCCCACTTCTGAACTTTACCTTGTACTTTTACCCTTCTCCCACTCCCAGAGCTACTGCTCTCTTCTCTCCGTACAACCAACCAACCGATCGTCCCCACAATTCATTCGCCAGCCAGCCTTCGCCGTGAACGGACCTCTCTCCAGAACCTTCACTGCTAAAGCCTGCCAGCCTGTCTTTCAACCGTTGACGACCTGAACGAAATCAACCACCTCACCACCATCACTACACACAACCGGTAAGCTCGTTGCAGACAACGCCCTTTCTGTGCTTCCCTACTGATCAGGGGTGACTCCTGATCAGAGGCGGCCCTGATCGGGTGATCTGTAACGGCTTTCTGTAGCGGATTTGGGCCGCGATCCCACCGGTGTCACTTGCACCTCTGGCTGTTTTACCTTGTTCTTCCTTCTTTTTTCGCTCTGGCCTGGGGACCTGCACCCTAGAGGTGTATTCGTCCTTGGGTCCCCCCTGTAACTGTTCACCTCCACTGTAGGGGTTTGTGAACACGAAAGGGGGTAGGAGCAGAACCCACCCATCCGCCGAGCCTTCCTGGGAAACCGTGATCGTGCGTGTTCCACCTAGGAAGGGGGTCGCAAATCCTTAATCCTCCACCCCTCCCCCGAATAGGTACACATCAAGTTCACGCCTATAAGTGAGCAATTTCAACAATAGGGATATAGGTTCCCCTAACGGGGTTACTAGGTGAGTGACACAGGAACCACCCTACGACCATTCGACCAGCAAGTGGCGGTGGGGGGTGCTGTAATTCCTGTGTTTAGGTTGCTCGCCTGGAATAGGTAGGGTGACTGTAAAAACCATATTAATACTGACGACACGGAGAACGACCAAATGCAATGCCTAGGACAACCGGAAACAGGATACGGGTACGCTCCCTCTTGGGGGGCGTATCGGAAAAACGTAAGGAGGAACTGGGTATACTACTGTGTGCCCAGTTAAACATCAAATTCGCCGCATTAATAGAAACAAAGGAGTCATACATAGTCCTGTGCCTTGAAGAAAAAGATGTGGACAACATGCTCTCAGGCGAATCAACAAAGAAATTAAAAGAACACGGATTCGAAATAGTAATACCACCACAACTACGAGCCAAAAAATCCATAGTGATTAAAAGGGTAGATAAGAACATACTGAAACAAACACCAAGTAATATTGCCAATAACATCGAAGAGAAGAACACATGGGCCAGAGTCGAGGAGGTTGTGCTAATGCCTGGTGCTCCTACCATGATGAAGGTTAGGTTTGGAGAGATCTCCATGGCACAAAAAGCCATAGAGAATGGCCTCTGTATTTCCCACTACCATCTGACAAAACATCAAATTGAGCAGGAGGAATTTTTCCCAATAACACCCTGTTGGACCTGTTACAAATATAATCATCTAGCCGTAAATTGTCCACTAAAAGATAAGAAGTTCTGCTCCGAATGTGCAACAGAGGGCCATACATTCAGAGAATGTAGTAATAAAGATAACCCAAAATGCCTGAACTGTAATGGGGACCACCGAACACTAGCAGCGCGTTGTCCCATAAGAAAAGAAATAATTAGAAACCTGAGAGAAAAAGAAAGAACAAACAAGAAGATTGAAACAGACCCCAACAAAACATACGCAGCAATTGCAAAGCTACAAGATACCACTTCCAAAGTCCTGAAGAAAACTAAAGAAAATCCCCTCATGCAGCCGACATACCTCAATCTGAGTGAAGGATTACCTTTCACGATCCTAACTAGTATCATACATGCACACCTTAATAACATTGCAAAACCAGGAACATTCGGAAAAACGATTAGAGAAATGTTTGCGGCAAACAATCTGCCAGAGGTAAAATTTCCAGACGACTCCCCCTCAACAGAAATATTTAAAATCGTCACCGAGAGTAGCCTGGGAGCAACGAAACCACAGGAGCACAAAACCAAACTATTCACAGAAGAAACCGTCATGGAAACAGACCCTATCACCCAAGAAGTCACACCACACCGCAAATCATCAGACTCCACCACTCAGCAAACAGAGAAATCACAATCTGCAAAAGTTGATCCAACCAAAGCAAAATTAAGAAAAGAATTCCACTCTGGCCATCGTGCCCCCCATCTTCACCAAGCGATGTGCAGCCAGCAGACCTAGGCAATGAGATCGGCATCCGCTTTTACTCAGTCAACACACCACCTACAATATCAAATGACAGACTTCTGCAGGAAATCAAGGAAGGCACTGTAAAATTCACCTACGAAGACGATAGGGTAGAAGAAACCTATATAGACCAATTGATAACTGCAGGACTTTTAAATACCAAATATAATAGAATCGAAAGAGTGGATGTAACCAAGTTTAAGAAAATCAGAACGGGACTGAAGGAGGAAAGGAGTAGACACTCACCAGGAGATGCACGAGCCAGCAAACACCCTACACCAAGTTCTCGGGATCCACGATTACACAAAATAAATTATTAAAGATAATCCAGCACAACGTCCTTGCCTGGAATCTGACGAGGAAATCAGAACTCACCAATATATACAGCACAATAGACCCAGACATTATTCTTATCAACGCACATGGTCGGAAAAAAGGTGACAAAATCAAGATTTTTAACTACCATGTACATCAAATGAACATTCATGATGAACCACACGACGGCATAGCAATAGCTATAAAACGCAACATACAGTATAAAATCATAGACAACTTTCATAGCAACTTTCTTGCAGCCGAAGTAAACACAACCAGAGGCCCAATATTAATCGGAACGTCTTATTTAACATTTAGAAGGCCAATATTCCCTACAGGTGATATTTTAAAACTAATGAGGCAAAACAATCCAGCATACTTTATAGGAGACCTCAATGCAAAACACACAACCCTAGGAAATAATATCAGAAACCCAGGAGGAAAAATTCTACATGTTCTCATCGAACACGGGACAATAACTCACCTTGGGCCCGACTTCGCAACTTACGTATCAGCCGGTAACACTGGGAAACCTGACATTGTTTTAACCAATAGGCATCACCATCTAAATGTACATTTAAAAGCTGGACCCACAACAACCAGTGATCATTTACCCATAATAGCAACTTTATCCACATCTCCGATACAAATTCCATCAATCCCAAGATTTTCACTTAATAGAGCAAATTGGGAAAAATTTAAATTGGATCTCAGCAAAAACGAACCAACACTCCTACACAATAAAGACACAACTGAGATCGACAAATCGCTGGACAAATGGTGCAATGAAGTAACAACAGCAATGCAAAACAATATCCCAAAAACAACATACCGTACATTACCACATGCACAATTAACACATGAAGAGAAAATGATCCAAACCAGATTCACCAATCTATATGAATACACCAAAACACACGGGTGGAACAATGACATCAGAATATTATACAGGAATATAAAAGAAGAACTGAAAGAAATAAGTAAGAACAAACACAATGAAACATGGAACAAGCTGATTCAGGACACACAAGCAGATCACAGAAACCCAAAAGCATTCTGGAAAAAAATTAAAAACCTAATGGGAACTAATTCGGTAGAAACGAGTTATATTAAGGACAAAAACGGTAGAAAAGCAACAGAACCACACGAAAAAGAACCAATATTTAGAGAATTCTGGAAAAACATATTCACAATCAACGACGAAGATAATAGAAGCTTTTGCCAAGAAACAGATCAGGCAACAAGAACATATTTGAACCAGAACACAGAGAAATGGAAACCCACCGTAAAAATTAACCTCAACTCTTTAAACATCAACAACCCAATAATTGCTCCTCTAACTCAAAATGATATTGTAAAAACAATAGCAAGTTTCAAGAATAAAGCACCTGGCATAAGCCAAATTAATAAAATCGTATTACAAAACATTCCTCAAACTATGATCGAACAGCTCAAAAATATATACAATGCCTCACTTGCAACTGGCTTTTTCCCCACCAAATTTAAATTAGCCAAAATCAGACTCATCCCGAAAGCAGGAAAGAACCATACTCAAGCAGAAAACTACAGACCCATCTCATTACTGGAAACACCCGGTAAAATATTAGAAAAAATAATTAATCACAGACTCAGAAATTTTCTAGACCAAGAAAACAAATATAACCCGAGACAGCACGGCTTTCGAAAAAACCGAGGAACCAATACAGCAATAGCACTAATATACGAATCAATCGCAAATGCTGCAAGTAACAAAGAACAATGTAATATAATTCTAAGAGATGTTTCAAAAGCATTTGATAAAGTCTGGCATGAAGGAATGAAGTATAAAATAATCAAATTGGACATGCCTACAAACATCACAGCACTACTATGTAATTTCTTAGATAACAGAAAGGCCAAACTAATCATTGACAACCATGTAGGACAAACCTTCAACCTTTATAGCGGAGTTCCCCAAGGCAGCAATATATAACCAACGTTATACACTGTATATACGGCAGATATGCCGCAACCACGGCAATCAGAATATATAGCATACGCAGATGATGTTACACAGATAATCAGGTACCCGGGAAAATCCAAACAAATGATGGCCATTAGAACAAGCAGAGAAATAGAGTTAATAAACAACTATGAACGAAAATGGAAGATAAAAACCAATGTCCAAAAACTCTAAATAATTCACATCGCAAAAACGAACCCATGCCCTATTATTATCAACAATCAACAAATACCATATGTTGCCAAGGGAAAAACATTAGGACTCAAGATATCCAGAAGCGGAATAATCCCTCACATTAATGAAAGAATAGCTATGGCAAGAACACAACTTAGAAAACTCAGAAGATTCCTCCAACTGGACACCAACACGCAATTGCACCTATATAAAGCACTGATCAGACCACACTTAGAATACCCTCCGATACCTCTGAACACAATCGCAAGAACTAATCAACTTAAATATCAAGCAGTACAAAATATAGCCCTCCGAAGAGCGGCAAAACACTAACCACCATACACACAAACAGCACAAGACATACACACAGAACACGGCATAGACCCACTCAACATCAGAATACACACCCAAGCAAATGCAATATGGGAAAAAATCCAGGAAGAACAGGATCCCATACTAACCAATTTAATCGAGGAAAACAACAACACATCACACAGATGGTGGCCTAGAAGCAGGAAAAATGATAATGAAGAACCAGAGCCTCTATATACACAATAACAACAAAGTAACAACAAAAAATAACAACAAATAAGAACCTAAAGATGGGCACAACTCTCCAGTCACACAAGGACCTGGAGGGACCCCACAAATAAACAAAGACCTACCAGCTCCACTAAGAACCTGGCAGGCCTAACCATACAGTGTAACATTTAGACTAATATAACTAACATTTAGAACAAAAAAAAAAAAAAAATGTGACTACCCTCCCAGCTACACAAGGACCTGGGCGGGCTCACTAACTCCATCGAAAAAAAAAAAAAATAATAATAATAATAATGTGATTACCCTCCCAGCTACATCAGCCAGGAAGAAGTAATTGAACCACCTCCTGCCCCAATATACACATTTACACATAAAACATTAATAGAGGAATAAAGATGAGAGTGACCTACCAGCTCCACTAAGAACCTGGCAGGCCTCTCCATACAGTGTACCTTTAGACTAACACAACTAACACTTAACTAACACCTCAAAAAAAAAATGTGACTACCCTCCCAGTTACACAAGGACCTGGGCGGGCTCACTAACTCCAACAATAATAAAAATAATAATAATAAGCAGCATTATATAAATAAACCAATATTAATACAAAGGTCTGACGACCCAAGGGAGCAGAACAAAGATAAAACACCAATAGGAAAGATGAAGCGATCTGGTTGAGCCCAGATTCTTTCTACTCCTACTGTATTTCAGTTTCACCACTTTTCCTTCAACCCCTAATAATCTTCTTTCACCTCATAACTAAAGACTCCGACCGACCGACCGATCGGGGGTCTTTTCACACTTGCAACCTGCAGTATCCTTCCAATCTGCAGGTGGGACCACCTCCAATCCCAATCCGGTCTTGCTGCTCCTGGAGCTCCAGCCGGAACCACCAAACGGGCCGCCTATAGGCAAAGGCCCGTGTCGGACTACGGTCCGACAATCTCTACAACAACAACAAGCCGTGAAGGCACTTCACACATCGCTCCTGAACTAAGAAGACCTCGCAACAAAACCTCCTGCAGGACCGAAACTGTGAAGACCGCCCTCTCTCTTGTGCCATTGTTTGGCCATCTTCCCGGACCGGGCCATCCACGACTGACATCGTCAACAACAACTCACGAGCGTTTTCAGTTTATCGAGCATTAGCTTGCCCTCCCCACTGGTGGTTTGAGTGACCCACACTCCAGCTGGAGAGCAGTTATAGCGCGATATTCCCGACGTGGTTTGAGCGCTTTTTCCTGCTATTTTTCCTTTTTCGCTCTGGCCTAGGGACCTGCACCCTCAAAAAGTGTATTCGTCCTGCGGTCCCCCCTGTAACTGTTCACCTCCCTCCCAGGAGATTGTGAACACGAAAGGGGGTTGGAGCAAAACCCATCCCAGCCGAGTCTTTCCAGGAAAACCGTGATCGTGCGGTTCCACCTGGAAAGAGGGTAGCAATCCTTATCCTTCCCAAATAGGCACACTTAGCTCACGTCTATAAGTGAGCAGTCACATACACTAGGAAGTAGGCTTCCCCAACGGGGCTCCGGGAGAGAAGCTCAGGAACCACTCTACGACCACCAGCCAGTGGGGAGTGCTGAAATTCCTCTGCTACTTACTCAACCGGAATAGGTAGGATTTAAAAAAAACAAAAAAAAAACAAAAAAACACACCGGTTATGGAGCGCGTACGCCCTCCTAACCGCGACCCCCGCCTGAACCGCCAACCTGACGACCCGAACTACGACAGGCTCCGCACAGAGAAAGCGGACCAGTTACGCGCCTTCAATGAAGCCCTGAAAAGCAGGAACACTGCCACCACCTCCAACAACTCCACCACCACTGCTACCGCCACTGAGGACGACAACTGGACGAAGGTAGAAAATGAAAAACGCCGACGTGCCTCTTCGGGAAACGAATGCCGTCAAGCAGCCCAAAAGGCACCCATCACCACCACCAGCTCACCTCCAACGACACTGCCAAAATTCCGGATCACGAAAACGGACACAAAAACGACATATGCCGCCATCACAGAGATAGAAAAGCAAAATCCACTGGCCAAGTTCTCAGTGCGGCCCAACCTAAAAGGGGAGATGATTATTCACCCGA
This sequence comes from Homarus americanus, assembly GCF_018991925.1. Taxonomy (NCBI): domain Eukaryota; kingdom Metazoa; phylum Arthropoda; class Malacostraca; order Decapoda; family Nephropidae; genus Homarus; species Homarus americanus. The sequence goes on from NW_024748462.1 coordinate 25,388, forward strand.
AAGACAAGGACTCCGCCACCACCCTCGACACTTACCTGCAAAACACCACCACCGTTGCATCAACCAAGCTAGACCCCGCCCAGAAACTGATGAAGTCGGTAGTCCTCCGGTACCCAAAGGAACTACCCCTCGAACCCCTGGAGAACCACCCGAAGATCTTAAAAGCCGAGAGATGCTCTCCCCTGTCCGACAAGACAGCCACCACAAGACAAGTGCTCATAACGCACTACGGTTCACCCCCCAGCACCATAGACCTCAAAAACTGGGGGATCTACGAAGTGAGGCCCTTCGTCCCAGAGCCCCTGCGGTGCTTCAGATGCCAGAAATACGGGCACCATCAGACAAGGTGCACGTACAAGGAAATCTGCGCAGTCTGCGCACAAAAGTACGGCACACACTCCTGCCTCACCAAGCTGAAAAATGGAGAAAAAATTGCCCCCAAGTGTGCCAACTGCGGGGGCAAACACCACGCCTGGAACCCTGGATGCTCCGAGAGGACAAGGAGGGTCCAGGCAAACCGGCCAGCTGCAAGACCGGCCCCCACCGCCTGCACACCAGCCCCACCAAGTACCTTCGTGTGGGGAACCCAAAGGCCAAGACAACAAAGCCAACCTCCTCAGCCGGTCAACACCCAAAGTGCAGCCCAGTTTCCTGGTCTCACTACGGCCACACCTCAGCCACCCAAGCAGCAGACAACGACAACCACGAAAAAGACAAAAGAAGCACACACCAAGGCACCAGAAGGAATGATACACGTATCAGACCTAGCCAAGGTACTGACAACCTTCGCGGAGGGCCTAGCCGGACTACTGGGCCACAAGATCCAACCCACACAGCTCCAAATACTCATGGGGAGCGTCCTCGGGCAAGTCGCCACAGCTCCAGCCACCTCAGTGGAGGAAGCCACGCCGGTCCTCACACGAGTGACAGCCGAGGTACACTCTACACCGAAGAAGGCCACCAGAGAACCCAAGATACCGACAGCTCCCAGAAAGAAATTGGTCGTTTCAACTCCCCTGAACCGAACCACGGCCCAGAAGGCAAAAACCACAGAACACGAAGATATGAACCTGATCCAGTTGGAATCGAACTTGGACATCTCCATCGAGGACCACCAGATGTCCCCGATGAAACAGTGGTGGAAAACATCAGCACCCTGAACATCCTAACATGGAATGCTCAGGGAATCAAAAACAAGAAACACCTCCTACAAGAAGCAGCAGCCAAGGACAAGCTTGACATCATACTGCTACAAGAAACACTTCTACAAGAACACCACTGTTTCAAATTCAGTGGTTACAAGACATACAGGAGGCATTTCACGCAGGCGTCAACAAGAGGATGTATGATCCTGGTCAAGTCAAGCATACCCTCCTCCGAGGTCACGCAGCAATTTCCATGTGGGGAAAACATCGAGACACAGGCCGTCAAAGTAACCCTCCAAGAGCGGGAATTAACTGTTCACAACATCTACAAGAACCCAAGGGGCTCACTGGAGGTGACTCAATTATTTGCTTCGGCCGCTGACCACGCCACACTCATAGGAGGGGATTTCAACGCACATCATCCCTTCCTAAGCTCGGTAAGCCCCACAAATGAAGACGGCCTACACCTATACACCACCTTTCAAGATACACCCGAGATCTGCCTCCTGAACACCGGAGAGCCCACCCACACTAGGGGAGGAAGGCTAGATCTAACCTTCGTCTCCAGTGCACTACAGCCTTCGGCCTCCTGGCAGATACACCCCACGCTGACCAGCGACCACTTCGCCACCCTAACAACGCTGAAGGTGAACAAACTCCCCACTCCACCCCCCCCCGAGATGGAGATACAATACCCAAAAGGCAGACTGGGGACTCTTTAAGAAACACCTGGCTAAGTGGCGCGAAAAATCACAGCCGGCCGGCGCAGCACCCGTGGACGAGACAACCCTCCACCAACAATTGGTCGAGGCGTTTCACCAAGCGGCAGAAGAGGCTATCCCAAAAACAAAACCCACATCAAGACAGTACAATGATTACTGGTACTACTGTCCCAGGGTGAAAGAACTCAACCACAGAGTGAACATGGCCCGAAGAAACTACAGGAGACATCCCACGGAAACAAACAGACATCTCCTGCAAGTCATAGTTAAGGATACCAGGGAAGAGAAGGAAGAGATAAAAAACGTAAGCTGGCTCAAGTGGTGCTCCGAACTGAACGAGCACACCTCCCTTGGCAAAATGTGGGCCCAGATCCGAATGGCATCTGGGAAGGCAACACCACCACCATCAACCCATCCCAACCCAGAAGAGGTAGCCGAGAGACTTGCAAAATTGTTCTCTGACCGAGCAGCAACGAAAAACCTCCCGAGACAGGCGGAGGAGACACAACGGCGTCTGCGACAGGTCAGACTCCAGATGATCGAAGAGGCCTGCAACAGTGAAGATGACACCGACAGACCTTTCAACCAGCAAGAACTCCAGAAGTCACTAAAACGAAGCAAGGACACAGCACCAAGGGCCGACAGGATAACCTACTCCATGCTTTCCCACGCCGGAAAAGCCGGACACGAGGCTTTGCTACAAGTCATCAATGTTTCGTGGACAGCACAAAGACTCTCACCGGAATGGAAGAAGGCAGATATACAGCCCATTCCGAAGCCCAGAGAACCAGACAAACCGAGACCCATCTCCCTTCTCAGCTGCATAGCGAAGACGGGAGAAAGAATGGCTCTCAACCGACTCAAGTGGAAAGTAGGCAGCCCACACCCTCACATTTTTGCTTACACCGAGAACATCGGCACAGGCAACAACATCGCCGCGATACTCAGCACAGTGGACTACAAACCAGCTTTGGTGGTCTTCCTTGACCTGGAGAAGGCCTTCGAACTAGCAAATCCACTGGCTATTATAACGATGCTCGCTGAAAAAGGCGTCAAAGGAAGGTTGCTGGGGTGGATCCAGAACTACCTTACACAGAGAGAAGCAAGAGTATGCTTTCAGGGAGCAACCTCAAGCTACAGGGTCCATGAAAACGGAACCCCACAAGGAGGCATCCTCAGTCCAATGCTGTTCAATGCCCTGATGGAAAATCTTATCAAACTTCCTTTCAGACAAATAGCCAAGCTCCTATGCTATGCAGACGACTTACAGCTTATAGTAAGAGGATCAAACAGACTAGCCAACACGCAACACGCACTTCAACTTATAGAAGAGGAGTGCAACAGACTTGGGCTCAAGATAAATCCAGCCAAGTCGAAAACGATGGCCATCTGCACAGACACATCAGACAAGATGCTCTCCATCCAAAACACGCCGGTAGTCTGGACCAACACCCACCAGTGTCTTGGAATCTGGTTTGACCAGAAACTCACTTTCGAGCCGCAACTCGAGTATCTCAGGCACAGGATGAAGAGCAGACACAATATAATTAAGTCGCTCACCAGCACAACCGCAGGAGCAAACATTCACGTGCTCAAAGCGTACTACACGGCCGCCTCAGATCGCTGGTAGATTACAGTGCTCCAGCACTCATTGCACTGAGAGAAGACCAGATAGCTAAGCTAGAAGTTATCCAAAATAATGCTCTCAGGACCATGCTCGGAGCACCCATGTGGACCAGAATTTGCAATTTGCAAATGGAAACTGAACTACCACCCCTGGCAGTACGAGTCCTGCAGGTGACAGCCGGTCTCCTCGCCAAAATCTGTAGATCAGATAAGCCCACAGCTGCCAAAACGCGAATCAGTGCCTCCCTCCACCTCGACCACTGAAAACGAGGGGCCACCTGGTCGCATGAGGCAAGCGAGGTCATCCGACACCTGCAAGCAGAAACACTCGTCGAGAACACCCAAGACATACGAGACAATGGTTACGTAGTTCCTCCACCATGGAGCCCTCCACCAGCCACATTCAAAATTACCGACCTAGGTTATAGCAAAGTCAACCTCCAGAAGAAGGAACCTCAAAAAAATAACTCTGGAAGCCATAGCCACCGAGACACCGGCTGATGCAGCATCATACTTCACAGACGGCTCGGTGGACCCAAAACATCATACATCCGGAGCGGCCTTCTACACCCAAGGTCAGACCCTCCGATGGAGACTTTCTAATGATTGCTCCACCCTACAGACAGAGTTGGTAGCAATCTCAAAGGCCCTACAACACGCTGCAACACAACACAACAAGTCCATCATAATTCACACGGACTCGAAATCGGATATGCAGGCGCTGCAACACAGTCAACCAAGAGACAACGTTCACATCATAACCTCGATCCTCGCACAGCTACAGGAATTCCAAAGACAAAACCGCCCAGTCGTCTTACACTGGATTCCCAGTCATGTAGGGATCGGGTGGAAAGGACGTGGCAGACGAAGCAGCCAAGGCAGCCACACGTTCTAGTAGCGTACACATTCAAGTTCCAGCAAGCGTGCAACAGATCAAGAGTCACCTCAGAAAGACTAGCAAGCTCCACATCAAAAAGCGCTTCCTTCACGCATTCAACGCTGGTTCCCAATCAGCCAAATGGTACCTGGCAGCTACAAAAGGGGAACCACCTTTTGCGGACAAGAAAACACCAAGACAAAGCCAAGTCAGCCTTCATCGACTACGACTAGGGTACAAGTGCTCCTGGCAGATGATCGGAAATGACGTCATGGAATGCACTCACTGTCAGGAGCCAGCGGCTAACCCACTTGAACACTATCTCCTCGACTGCGAAGTCACACAAAGTCTCCGAAACAGAACTCAAAACTTCCAAGAAGCACACACAACACCAGCGGCCACTCTAACCCGAAAGGCCCAAACAAACCACATTCACCACCTTCTCCGGGTCATCACGCGATACCCACCACCCAGATAGCTTAGAAAGTATCCTCTCCCAGCAAGTGCGGACCCCAGTTCGGGGGGCGCGCCACTCGAAACTGACCACGTCCAAGAGTGGGGGTTGGTGGTAAGCGTCCACTGATCGGGGGTCCGCTCACACTTGCAACCTGCAGTATCCTTCCAAATCTGCAGGTAGGACAACCTCCAATCCCAATCCGATCTGGCTGCTCCAGGAGCTCCAGCTGGAACCACCAAACGGGCCGCCTGCGCAAAGGCCCGTGTCGGACTTCGGTCCGACAATCTCAACAACAAGAACAGCCGTGAAGGTCATTCACTCACTCACTCACTCGCCAGCCAGCCTTCGCCGTGATAGGACCTCTCTCCAGACCCTTCACTGCCAAAGCCAGTCAGCCAGCCAGCCTTTGTCTCAAAATGCTGACTCACTAACCGTCACCTGACGCCACTCACCACCACTTTAATACTCGGGAAGCTTGCTCCAGACAACGCCTTTTCTGTATCTCCCCACTGATCAGGGGTATCTCCTGATCAGAGGCGGGCCAGATTGGGTGCTCTGTAACGGCTTCCTGTAGCTGACCTGGACCGCGATCCCACCGGTGTTACTTACACCAGTGGCTATTCTTCCTCTGTTCTTCCTTCTTTTTCGCTCTGGCCTAGGGACTTGCACCCTAAAGGTGTATTCGTCCTTGGGTCCCCCCCTGTAACTGTTCACCTCCCTCCCAGGAGTTTGTGAACACGAAAGGGGGCAGGAGCAGTACCCATCCCTCCGCCAAGCCTTCCTAGGTAACCGTGATCGTGCGGGTCCAACTGGGAAGGGGGTCGCAATCCTGAATCCCCACCCCCCTCCTGATTAGGTACACTAGCTCACGTCTATAAGTGAGCATTCATTAACACTAGGGAAGTAGGCTCCCCTGACGAGGCTTCCGGGACAAAGTTGCGGGAATCACTCTACGACCGCTCGACCGACAAGTGGCGGTGGGGGGGGGGTGCTGTAATTTCTGTGACAAACTCCTCTCCTGGAATAGGTAGGTCTCCAACCTCACTCCACGCAACGGTGGCCTGTCCATCACGTACTCTCTGAAATGAGGGCACACCGGGTACGGATACGGTCCCATGAAGGGGGTGTGACTGACGAAAGAAAAGCAGAACTAGCAAGACTCCCCAGTTCAACCCTACTCATCAAAATATCCAGCTTCGCCACGACCAAGGACTCCTTCATCGCCCTGTGCCTGACTGAGAATGATGTAGACTTACTTAGCAGTCCTCCAACTCTATATAAGGAAGTCATCGTGGTCAAACGAAGAAGTAATTAGAGAATACAGAAACGAATGGGCCATGAGAGGTAATAAATCCTCAGATCACATCCATGAAGATTCACAGAAATAATTAAAGAGCAAGCCAACCAAGGAGGACTTGTCTCCATAAAAGCAGCTGATAGAGGAATTCTTTTTCCTTCCTTACTCCATGCTGATTCACACATTTAACCAGGACACCAAGCACTGCTCAGAATGCAGGAACAAGGGGCACACCTTTAGAGAGTGTAAAAACAAAGATACCCCCAAATGCCTAAACTGCGAAGGAGATCACAGGACACTGGCTACTCGCTGCCCCATACGAAAAGCAATAGTTAACCAAAAGAAGGAGAAGGAGAGGGAGAAGACACGGGAACAGCAAAACAGGACATATTCAGCGGTGACAAAATTAACCAGAAAAACGACAATGGTCCTCGAAAAAGTCGCCACACCACCCCCCGCAAAGCAACCTATTTTGCTTCAACTTGGAAATAATCTTTCCATAAAAATAATGACCTCCATAATCCACGCCCACATCATGAATATAGCCAGAACCTGGAACTTTTGCCAAGGCAGCAAGGGACATGTTCGCCGCCAACAACAATCTGCCAGACATGGAATTCCCAGACGACGTGCCTTCTACCGAAATTTTCAACTAATATACAAACCAGAGAACACTGCAAATCAAGAACCATCGACTCAAGAACAGACTATCTCAGACATACAACCTGAGCCAGCAAGCGAGGAGGAAACGATGGATGACGAAAACGAAGATGAAACTACCACAATAACAGAACAAACCGTCAGATTCAGTACCCAAAAAAAGAATCAAGCAGGAACTATGGCACCACCACCACCTTCACACAGAAAGACCACGGAGAACAAAGACCTAGGGTATGGAACTGGTCTACGATTTTTATCCACTACAGCTCCCCCCATAGTCTCAACAGAAAGATTGTTGTCAGAAATAAGGCAAGGCAAGATAAAATACACATACTCAGACAAAAACCTAGATGACACACAAATTGAAACACTAATCAAGAAAGGAAGAATCATCACAAGACACAACAGAATAGAGAGAGTTGATCAGTCAACATATAAAAAGATCCGCCTGGGCCTGCTGACGGACAAGAGGGGGTCAGGGGAACACCGGTCAGCAAAAATGGCGCAAACCAGCTCTAGGCACCAGCCTTCATAATACATGTAAACAAACTTAAAATAATCCAACATAATGTTTTAGCATGGATCACACAAAGAGCAAGCGAACTATATAACACATACTGTAACATAGAGCCACATATTATCCTCATAAATTCGCATGGTAAGAAAAACTCAGAAAAAATAAAAATATTTAACTACACAGTCTACCAAAATAACAGTCAAGACACACAACATGATGGAACTGCCATAGCCATCAAACGAAACATACAAAACAAGATACACGACTCATCTCAAGAAAACTTTCTGGCGATCGAAATTAACTGCCCAACAGGACCTATTATAATCGGCAACTGTTACCTCCCTCCGAGAAGACCCATATTCTCACTAGCAGACATGCTCAAACTGATGAGAAGAAATATACCAGCTTATTTTCTGGGTTGTAATGACCACGGTCATACACGTCAGTTAACGCCAAAATCAGACGATTCACATTACGCTCATTAGCCCACAAAACATGTAACTCTGCCTTCGTTTGAGTCCTCCCTCTGAGAGTTCTTTTTCTTATCGGTTCAGGACTCCTCAGTCCTCCGTTATCCCATTTTCTCTAACTTACTGAAACCAACCTCTCTATAAAATGAATTTGAATGTTAGAGAGAACACCCTTGTTTTGAGTCAACTTAGATATGTTTGATTACAGTTAAAGCATACAAGATCCTTTGTGAGTGATGTTGAACGCTTTAACTGTCCTTATTGCTAGTAACATTGGTTAGGTAAGTGAGTGTTGAGTCTGCCAGTACAAATGATACCCGCGGTATCGTCCCTAAGAATGACCATGAGTTTCCAATTGCTACTGATGTCAAAGTATTTTGTTGCCCAAACATCAGAGAATCTGATGGTTGTAGTTTAGAGTTTGTCAGTTGTCTATTTAAGAAAGTCATTAATCTCCTGAACTATTCTGTCAACCTGTACAATCTCCAAGATCTAACGTTTCCCCGTGAATAGTTCCTTGTTCGCAACAGCCCTGAGCTCGCAGAATTGATGTTATCAACGTGTATATTCCACTTTTTCCTGGCAAGCTCAACCTCTGATTAGATTATACGAATAGACATAGGAAATTACCCTGATCAGGAACACCAGAGTTCATAACTAAGTATACAGTGATCCAAAATGGTAGAGAAGGTCTGGGGTTGGTGAAATCAACCTTTCTGGTATGAATGCGGGGGCCCGAGTTGCCCCCTGGGCGCACATATATACCACTACACGAGGGAGAATCACGCATTCGTGACTCTTCCTCAACGTATCTCCAGGATGTTCACCAGTGTTCCACGCCGCCATATTATTTCAGTTTAACTTAGTCAATTTTGTGAATATCAGTGTTCATGTTGTAACAGTGAAATTGTCATTTACCAGTGAAAGGATCAATATCAAGTAAGTGTCATCTGTATCGTTACCAGATGTATGTTTTGTATAGTTGAAGTTAGACATTTACCCATACGTGACTCTTCCTCAACATATCTCCAGGCCAGTGTGTTGAGCTGAATACTCATCTGCTACCATGGGTCGGTAGCCGGGTTGGACGATGCCATTAATTCGACAGGATTAAACTAGGAAGTCCGTTTCCTGCAAATCAGGCCCCAGCTCCCTTGGCGTGTGTCGGTCTACAACCGACCCCTAACAGCAATCTTCATTTGTTATGGAGCCACCATTATACCTTGGGGCACTCCTCACAGTTACATGGGCCTAAGTATTATTGTATCTTGATTGAGGGATTACTAACATAAATATAGAAATCCCTGGTTAAGTAGTGAACCCATAACTATTAAGAGTACCAGGAAATATGTTATGTGAGTTGAGTACCTGAACTGAAGGAAAAGTACCACGTTGTTCATGCCGATAGAACGTGATGTTATAAGTTGATTTGGGATATTGTCAAGTGTCGTAAAATCATCTGTAGTGGCAATGGAATAATATAATGATTGTTAAATGTTGTAACCAAGAATTGAAGATGTAATTTGTTACTTATAAAAGTAAGACCTGAGGGTCCAGTGTTATCTGACCGTGTATAATAATTACTGAATCTTATTTGTCAGAGGAATAATACAACAATTGTCTAATGAAGTAATAGGTACTTGGAGTTGTTAAATGATATAATAAGTACTTGAAGTGTTTAATGAATTAATAAGTAATTGTGGATCTATTTTATCAATGTTACAGTAAGACCTGAGGGTCCAGTCTTGTCTGAAGAAACTTAATAGTTGTTTAATGATGGATTGCCGGACTATCTTTGATTGGTACAGTAAGACCTAAGGGTCCAATCTTGTCTGAGTGAATCTAAGTAACATCTTATTCACTCACTGTGTTAATAAATATTGAATTAGTAATCTACGAGTAACACCACTCTATTCCTTCTAAACATTGGTTCCCAGAAAATAATACTTACTCACGTGCCTATACATCTACCACATTACCCAAAAGCTTCCATGAGTTGTGTTATATTCTAATAAAAAGTCTGGGTGGTGGCAGCTACCCTTGTAAGTACTGTAGAATAAGTGTTGTACTGAGAATAACATGGTTCCCCAGACTGACCCATGTATGAGAATATAAGTAAAACAGAGTAAATACTTCAGAAAGGTAAGGACATATAAATTCAGAAAATATAAGGTACAGTATATGAAAAGAAATAAAAGACTTGGAAACTATAAGAAAAGAAAGAAAAGACATGTATGTACAATGTGGAACTAAAGACACAGCATAGAAATTATTAAATAAATACACCATGAAAGTTTAATATAAAAACATACATAACTAAGAAAAGAATACTAAATAAGAATATAAGGTATATATATAAATAGAGATTTGAAGAATAATAACAGAAAAGAATATCTGGATGGTAAAATATGCAGTAAAGAAACTCGGCCCATTACAGGGTGACCTAAATGCACGACACAGCTCATGGGGCACCAGGATAACAACGCCGTAGGCAAGATTTTAAACACATTACTGGCCCTGAATTCCCCACATACATCAGAGCACGTCAAATCGGACATCCAGCATCACCATCTTAACCTGCTAATGGAACCGGGCCCAATAACCACCAGTGACCATCTCTCTATCGTATCGTAGCCACACTCTCCACGTCGCCAATACAGATCCCTGCCAGGATGAGATACGGCTACAGCCGGTCCAACTGGGAGGAATTCTAAAAGGAAATTAAACAATCACCAAATCACCCAACTAAACAACAATCACACTTCCCAAATAGACAACACAATAGAGATATGGTACGAAAACGTGAGCCAAGCAATGTAACACCACATACCCAAGACCACTCACCGTACCGTACATTACCACACTCTCAATACTCACATCAGTCAAGAATTCTACAGACCCAATTCAGTAATTTATTCAAATTAATCATAGAACAAGGATGGACGCCAGAATACAGAAGACAATATTACACCATACACGAACAACTAAAGGTGGGGCAGCTAAATGCAATTTTTCAAGAGAATCATGCAAATGGTGATACAAGCACCAAATCTGGCATGGTAATTCTCTAATGTTTACAAGTCAAGTCTGCCTGATTGGCCATTTGAAAATCTAAGATGGCGGCCATTTTTCAAGATGGCCGCTATATTGACCTTCAAAATTTGATTTTTCTTATAGAAATTGATGTAGTTGGTCAATCTAAGTGATCTTGGTGTCGATAAGTATGTTTTCAAGCATGCTCAGATGATTTTTTTTAGGTTTAAGTCCATTGTAACATTTTTAGCCACATAAAATAACACTTTTAGTAAAAAATATAACAAAAAATAACTTACTAAAATCAAAGTACTCACTATTAGCACTGGTTCCTATGACTTCTCCTGACAGTACATCTTTGTGCATTTACTGCTGTTCACATATGCAGCTGCAAAGTGCTGTGCAGGAAAGTCCAGAGCGAAAGCATTTGCATCTCTGGTTGCAGTCTTTCTTCCAGGAACTTTTGGTCAGCTCCTGACAGCATGTCACAATCGGGGGAAGAGTCGTCCAACGTATCTGCCATGCCTCTCCCTTCTGCGTCCATCCCCAGTTGACAGGACTGCTGGTTTCTGGATTGGAGATTGTTGCCTGGCCCCAGATGATACCAGCCTGGTAGGCGGCCCGCTTTGCATGTTCCTTGAGGGCTTCCCGGGTTGGTGGAATGGAGTCATATGGTCTCTGGTTGCGGGAAAAGAGATTTAGTCTTGCCTCATCTACACCAGTGGCTGCACTAGATCTGTCGTACATGAGGACAACAAATCTTTCCAGCTTCTGCAGGTCAACATCAGCAACTGCTGTTGGACATTGGCTGAGTTTGGTGAATATTTCTGAAACTTCATCCCAGACATCACTCCCTCACATGCAGAGACCCTCTGCATGCTACACTCACCTAGTTGGAAAAAACATAAAACCAGTACATAAAACCGGTCATAAATAAGACAAATATATATCTGAGAGTATCAGAAATAGAAAAAATCATCTGAGCATGCTTGAAAACATACATATTGACACTAAGATCATTTAGTTTGACCAACTACATCAATTTCTATAAAAAAAAAAAAAATCTTTAGAAAGGTCAATTTGAGAGCCATCTTGAAAAATGGCCGCCATCTTGGATTTCCAAATGGCCAATCAGGCAGATTTGACATGTAGCCCCTAGGGTATGATGTATTATCATTTGCACGATTTTTCCATTTTCCGCTCTACTATAAGAAACATGTCCAAAGAAGCATACGTGAATAACTGGGAGAAACTAATAGCAGACACAGAAGCAATTTACCACAACCAGATAGAATTCTGGCGGAAAATTAAACACCTAATGGGAATCTCCAGCAACGAATCAAACTACATTCTAAACAGCAACCAAATCAAATTAACTGAACCCAAGGAACAAGAACCTGAATTCAGGAAATATTGGAGCAAAATTTTTTAAATAAGCCAAGAAGACAACCTAAACTTCTGTATGAACACCGGGCGACAAGTAACCAATCACATGACACACACAACCCACATCTGGCAACCAAGTCCCAACATAGACATAAACACTCTTGACGATTTTTCCACACTGATCAAACCAATCACCGCAGAGGAAATACACAAAACAATAAACAGTTTCAAGAACAAGGCCCCGGGCATCAGTAAAATAAACACACCCATACTCCAGCAACTACCAATCAACATGATACTCCAACTAAGAAACATTTTTAATGCATCACTTGCCTCTGGCTACTTTCCAAGGAAATTTAAAACAGCAAGCATCAAACTTATACCAAAACAAGGTAAATCCCCCACTCAAGTATCAAATTACAGACCAATCTCTCTTCTAGAAACACCGGGAAAAGTTCTAGAAAAAATCTTTAACCACCGACTGAGAATGCACCTCGAACTTGAAGATAAATACAACTCCAGGCAGCACGGATTTAGAAAACACAGAGGAACCCATACAGCCTTAGTCCTAATTTACGAAAACATAGCAAACGCAATGCACAACACAGATCAATGTAACGTAATATTAAGGGACTTAGCAAAAGCATTCGACAAGGTCTGGCACTTAGGGCTCAATTACAAATTTCCACCCAAGAACTTCCTTGACAACAGAGAGGCCAAAATTTTCATTGGTAACCACATAGGCCCAAGCATCAAGTTATACAGCAGAGTACCACAGGGAAGTAACCTCTCGCCCACACTCTACACAATATACACGGTAGACATGCCACCTCCGACACACGGAGAATACATATCTTATGCTGATGACGTCACCCAAATCATCCGACGTCCAGGCAAGGGCAAACAGATGATGACACGAAAAATAGCTCACGCCATCGAGCAAATCAACAAATATGAAAAAAAAGTGGAAAATACAAACCAATACACAGACACTAATGATCATACACATTGGTAAAATAAACCCAGCACCAATCACAGTCAACAACGTACCTATACAATATTCCAACGAAGCAAAATTCTGGGACTCACAATAACAAGAACAGGCATAGCAAAACACATAACACAACGCAAAACGTTTGCCCAATCACAACTCACAAATCTACGAAGATTTAGCAAAATGGACCCCAAAATTCAACTACACCTGTTCAAAGCACTTGTCCACCTCCACCTGGAGTATCCACCAATACCACTCAGCACGATCAGCAAAACCAGCCAACTTAAACTTCAATCAGTACAAAACAAAGCTATCCGTAGAGCATCAAAGCAACTCTCCCGCCATACACCACCAAATTACAAGAACTTCACGAATTATACAAAATCGAACCACTGAACACACGTACACACAGCCAAGCCCAGAGAATATGGAGCAAACTTGAAGAGTTGGAGGACCCAATATTCTCCCAGTTAAAAGAAGAAATAACTACTAAAATACACAGCTGGTGGCCCAAGAGCCTCCATGCTAACATAGAAGAACAAGACCCACTTTACACATATATGTGAACAAATAACACCACTAAACTAACAGACATAAACTGAACACATATTACAATAATAGATATCTAGATAAGCAACCCCCCTCAGCCTCCCTTGAGCAGGCAGGTGTCTGCTGTATAGACACACCCAAAATCACCTCGAGTCAGCTGGGTGGACCCACCTGCTATCATTCCCTACTACTTTACTTCCCGTTTTTGTTTCTTTCCTTCTCTCTTCTCTCCTCTTCATGGCAAGTCATTTGCCATTTATATCGATATCATCATCATCATACTCTTTGAATTGAAGATGTGAATTACACAAGCCTTGGGAATTTCTGTGTTTTCTTCCTATGGTTTTAGCATAAACATGGATTACCTTGCACCTACAATTGATTTCTTTGCATATACCATATATATATATATATATATATATATATATATATATATATATATACTATATATATATATATATATATATATATATATATATATATATATATATATATATATATATATTTTTTTTTTTTTTTTTTAAATAGCACGCCAACGGGCCGGCGCAGCGAGCTCGTAATGGGAGCATTGACCTTTAGTCTAACACTAGCTGCATCACGCCAGGTCAATTAGTCATCTAGCTACACGTGCTAGAGTGAACTTGTGTTTAGTGCACTTGGCGATTTGTTGCAAGTTGAACAATGATGGATCTTGAAGAGCAATGTGTTTACATGAAATTCTGTTTCAAATTGGGAAACTTTTAAGGAGACTTTTCAAATGTTGCAACAGGCTTATGGGGAGGATTGTTTGAGCCGTACGCAATGTCACGTGTTGTACCTGCGTTTCAAAAGGGGAAGAACATCCACCGAAGACGATCCCAAATCTGGACGTCAGAGTCGCTCAAATGTGGAGGTGATGTTGATCGTCTCTTTTGATTGGAAGGGCGTCGTTCATCATGAGTTTGCTCCACGTGGTCAGACAGTCAATAAAGTTTTACTTGAAGGTCCTGAAGCGTTTGAGGGAAGCAGTACGAAGGAAGAGGCCTGAGGCGTGGACAAACAAGACCGGGATGCTGCACCATGACAATGCATCTGCTCACGCATCGCTCCTTATCCATGACATTTTGGCGAAGCACGAGACTATCGTCCCCTAGCCGCCAATCTCTCCGGATTTGGCCCCTGCTGACTTTTTTTTTCCAAAAGTTGAAATCCACCCTCAAAGGTCGCCGATTTCAAACGATAGAAGGGATAGAAAAAAAATTCGCTACGAGACCTGCACACCATCCCTCAAAACGTGTTCCAGGACGCGTTCCAGAAACTGGGAAAAAAAACGTTGGGAGCTGTGTATCAACAGTGGAGGGGAATACCTTGAAGGAGGCAAGTCTGATTAAGTTGTAAGTAAAGCAATAAATTTGTTTTTTTAGAAGTTCGGTTTCTTTTTGGACAGACCTCGTATATATCCACGTCTCCATTGTGGACTTCTGCACATAATCAACACCTCACCCCTCCAGGATTCGAACCCACGGCCCACGAGCCCATGACTGTGACTGGGGAACGTTACCTTTGGACCACCAGGATACTAAAAGCAGTCCTAGACTCTCTTATATTTCACACAAAACCATGTTCAATGAGCTTATGGCGCCGTGAACCTCTAATGGGGACTACCCGTATCACGTAGGTGGTCAGAGTAACGTTTTACCAAATCCAGCTTCGAAACACGAGGATCCATAATGAGGTACCAGAACATCTTCAGTTCGAATTAATTGAGCTCCAGAGTGATTCTATGTTGAGGAGCAAGTTTTCGAGTGTTGATGTTGGCACATTTTATCAATATTTTGGACCAAATTATCCCAGGATTAAATGTCAATGTTCGGAAGTACATATGTCTGTGAACAACTCTTTTCTGTGATCTGTGATGAACTTGAGCAAGTCTCGGCTTCGGTCTCAACTTACTTATGCGCACCTTAATTCAATACTGAAGGTTGCTACAGCTCAGTCGTTAGTGCCAAACTTTGATACACTGGTCCATATCAAGAGGTGCCAATTATCAGGAAGCAGCAGTAGCAAACAATAAGAATGATCAAGGTAAGTAAACACTTGATTTGTTTGTTTGTTTTTAAGGGTTTTGCACGAGCGCAGACTAAATCCGCCTTTCTTATTTTGTCATACTACTCACCTAAGAGGTGATTGCGAAGTGCTCATAATTGTTTCTTGGCCTGCATACTGTGTACTCATATTAAATCTGGCCCGCCTTGGCAAATGAGTTTGACACCCCTGCACTACAGTATGTCAACAACCTTGAAGAAGAACCCCTACGTCCCGCTTGTGCAACCATCCATGAGGGGCGTTGATTACACACCTGGACTTGGTTAAATTTATCACATACACCCAACACTGGGGAGATAAATGCCTCTATGTCCCCACTAGACTTCTGGTCTCAATGTGTGACCGTTCCTTCACCCAGACTGCCTCAGTTTTACTCTCATTACACCCATGGACCGGAGGAGAGCGACCGTCAGCAGGTGAACCCTTTGTCCAGCTGAGGGAGGGGTTTTATTTTCCCGTTGGATAGATATGGCACTAACTGACCGAAGATATGTGGTGTTGTGAACCAAGGTGGGAAGATTTGATGACCCAGAACGATCATCAACCAAGGGCGTAGTTAGTTGTCAGGGACCCTCGTTCACTTCGTTCACTTCGGACGTCCCAGCTAGAATCCCTCTAACTAGTGACAATCCGCTCAAACCGCATGGACTCTCAAACCGATTCGATCGCTTCGATCGCATGGGTTCTCAGAGTCCTTGCAACACTGATGGGCGTGCACGCAACGAGACCAGGCCACGTGATCGTTTTCCTGGGCAGCGATGCCAGACTCCGTCCGTCTGGGACGACTGCTTGCTCGTAACTGACTCTCAGCCCAGTGCTTCCACTCTCAATATTTTAAATTCCTCAGTTGAGCTTCAAAAATTCCTGAGATTCCATGAAAATTCCTTAGATTTTTTTTATTGTACAGTATATATAAAAATATATATTTACATATCTTATGTACAGGCAAATATATGAATAAGATAAAGTTTTTTTTTTTTTTTTTAGATTTGTAGGAAAATTACCTACGCGGACCTTAAGCTAAAATGCTGGTCCACCCGCTGCTGGGATAAAACACCAGCGTCTTTTTGGTTAAATGTACATCTCCACCACTAGTGTGGGGGGGGGGGATGCTCGGTAATAATGCTTCAATACTGACGACAAAATAGCTTAGGAAAATGATGCCAAATGCTTCC
>NW_024748463.1:0-11613 GCF_018991925.1 Homarus americanus
GAATAGAATACCGGTGTAACATAACATTATTTTGAGTCTTACTCTTTCCATTTACAGAGTACTGTACAAGCCCATGATAATGGCTCCTATAGGTGATAAACTTCGTTGTGTGAAGAGAAAGAATAACGCGTTGAAATTGAGTGACAAACTTGAAATAATTAAGAAACTAGAATGTGGTGTGAGCAATACTGTTCTAATGGAAACATACGACATTGCAAAACAAACAACTGCTGTACTGAATAACTATTAATTTATGGACATATTTTTATCATAAACTGTTGTGTATATTAACTGTTTTTGTTTGTTTGTTCCAGATGTGTTAACGACTAAACCCTTGTGAAATTAACAACTGGATCATGGAGACTCTGCTGCTACAAGTATGTCTTTATGTCTGTCTAACTGTCTATCTTTATCTATCTGTGCTTCTATATCTTTCTATCAGTCTTTCAATACCTGTATGTCTGTCTGTTTGGTATCTATATCATCTATCAGACTGTCTTTATATATACAAGCATCTGTCTTATCTATATCTATGCTATCAGTAAGAAAGATATTGACATTGAGTGAGGAAGGTGGATACACAAGAGGTACAGTGAATGATGGTGGGTACACAAGTGGTACACTGAGTGAGGAAGGTGGGTACACAAGAGGTACAGTGAATGAGGATGGTGGGTACACAAGAGGTACAGTGAGTGAGGAAGGTGGGTACACAAGATGTACAGTGGAGTGGATGGCAGACTGCAGGATGTTGCTGACTGTAAGTGTTATGTATGTGCAGGTAAATATGTGTCCATGACAAGACTGAAGAAACTCAACACTGAAGATTATCCGTGGACTGTGTGGATGAGTTCTGCTGCCTGGGTGACATGATCAGTGCTGGAGGGGGTGCTGAAGGCTGCTGTGTTGTGAGTCATGGAATGGGTTCTGCTGCCTGGGTGACATGATCAGTGCTGGAGGGGGTGCTGAAGGCTGTGCTGTGTTGTGAGTCATGGAATGGGTTCTGCTGCCTGGGTGACATAATCAGTGCTGGATGGGGTGCTGAAGGTTGCTGTGTTATGAGTCATGGATGAGTTCTGCTGCCTGGGTGACATAATCAGTGCTGGAGGGGTGCGAAGGTTGCTGTGTTGTGAGTCATGGATGAGTTCTGCTGCCTGGGTGACATGATCAGTGCTGGAGGGGTGCTGAAGGTTGCTGGTGTTGGGCGAGTCGCGGCTTTGAGTTCTGCTGCCTGGGTGACATGATCGTGCTGGAGGGGTGCTGGAAGGTTGCTGTGTTATGAGTCATGGATGAGTTCTGCTGCCCGGGTGACATATAACCAAAGCAGAGGTGCTGGGGAAGGTTGCTGTGTTGTGAGTCATGGATGAGTCGGCTGCCTGGGTGACATGATCAGTGCTGGAGGGGTGCTGAAGGGTTGCTGTGTTATGAGTCATGGATGAGTTCTACAGCCCGGGTGATTACGATCAGTGCTGGAGGGGGTACTGAAGGCTGCTGTGTTGTGAGTCATGGATGAGTTCTGCTGCCTGGGTGACATGATCAGTGTTGGAGAGGGTGCTGAAGGCTGCTGTGTTATGAGTCATGGATGAGTTCTGCTGCTTGGGTGACATGATCAGTGCTGGAGGGGGTACTGAAGGTTGCTGTGTTGTGAGTCATGGATGAGTTCTGCTGCCTGGGTGACATGATCAGTGTTGGAGAGGGTGCTGAAGGCTGCTGTGTTGTGAGTCATGGAATGGGTTCTGCTGCTTGGGTGACATGATCAGTGCTGGAGGGGGTACTGAAGGCTGCTGTGTTGTGAGTCATGGATGAGTTCTGCTGCCTGGGTGACATGATCAGTGTTGGAGAGGGTGCTGAAGGCTGCTGTGTTATGAGTCATGGATGAGTTCTGCTGCTTGGGTGACATGATCAGTGCTGGAGGGGGTACTGAAGGTTGCTGTGTTGTGAGTCATGGATGAGTTCTGCTGCCTGGGTGACATGATCAGTGTTGGAGAGGGTGCTGAAGGCTGCTGTGTTGTGAGTCATGGAATGGGTTCTGCTGCCTGGGTGACATGATCAGTGCTGGAGGGTGCTGGGCTGCTGTGTTGTGAGTCATGGGTGAGTACTGCTGCCTGGGCTGACATGATCAGTGTTGGAGGGTGCTGAAGGCTGCTGTGTTATGAGTCATGGGTGAGTTCTGCTGCCTGGGTGACATGATCAGTGCTGGAGGGGTGCTGAGGCTGCTGTGTTGAGTCATGGGTGTCTGCTGCCTGGGTGACATGATCAGTGTTGGAGGGGTGCTGAGCTGCTGTGTTGTGAGTCATGGATGAGTACTGCTGCCTGGGTGACATGATCAGTGTTGGAGAGGGTGATGAAGGCTGCTGTGTTGTGAGTCATGGAATGGGTTCTGCTGCCTGGGTGACATGATCAGTGCTGGATGGGGTGCTGAAGGCTGCTGTGTTGTGAGTCATGGATGAGTTCTGCTGCCTGGGTGACATGATCAGTGTTGGAGAGGGTGATGAAGGCTGCTGTGTTGTGAGTCATGGAATGGGTTCTGCTGCCTGGGTGACATGATCAGTGCTGGATGGGGTGCTGAAGGCTGCTGTGTTGTGAGTCATGGATGAGTTCTGCTGCCTGGGTGACATGATCAGTGTTGGAGAGGGTGATGAAGGCTGCTGTGTTGTGAGTCATGGAATGGGTTCTGCTGCCTGGGTGACATGATCAGTGCTGGATGGGGTGCTGAAGGCTGCTGTGTTGTGAGTCATGGATGAGTTCTGCTGCCTGGGTGACATGATCAGTGTTGGAGAGGGTGATGAAGGCTGCTGTGTTGTGAGTCATGGAATGGGTTCTGCTGCCTGGGTGACATGATCAGTGCTGGATGGGGTGCTGAAGGCTGCTGTGTTGTGAGTCATGGATGAGTTCTGCTGCCTGGGTGACATGATCAGTGTTGGAGAGGGTGATGAAGGCTGCTGTGTTGTGAGTCATGGAATGGGTTCTGCTGCCTGGGTGACATGATCAGTGCTGGATGGGGTGCTGAAGGCTGCTGTGTTGTGAGTCATGGATGAGTTCTGCTGCCTGGGTGACATGATCAGTGCTGGAGGGTGCTGAAGGCTGCTGTGTTGTGAGTCATGGATGAGTACTGCTGCCTGGGTGACATGATCAGTGGAGGGGGTGCTGAGCTGCTGTGTTATGAGTCATGGATGAGTACTGCTGCCTGGGTGACATGATCAGTGCTGGAGGGTGCTGAAGGCTGCTGTGTTGTGAGTCATGGATGAGTACTGCTGCCTGGTGACATGATCAGTGCTGGAGGGGGTGCTGAAGGCTGCTGTTATAGGAGTCATGGATAAAGTGCACTGCCTGGGTGACATGATCAGTGCTGGAGGGGGTGCTGAAGGCTGCTGTGTTATGAGTCATGGATGAGTACTGCTGCCTGGGTGACATGATCAGTGCTGGAGGGGGTGCTGAAGGCTGCTGTGTTATGAGTCATGGATCAGTTCTGCTGCCTGGGTGACATGATCAGTGCTGGGTTGGTGATTGGTGTGTCAAGTGTAATCTTGCCTGACAGTTTAACATGACAGTATTTTAACATTATTAACATTTTCAAGACTAATTTTGAACTAATATCGTTAATATTAATATATCGTACTAATAGTTTAAAGACTAGTAATGAACTAATATCTTTCCTATTTATATACTAATAGCTTCAAGACTAGCAATGTACTCTTATTAATATCTCTACGACACTCTATTAAAATTTTAACAACATTTACACCAGAAAAATGTCTGTTGACGACTTATTGACAAGAATAATGTAAACGTGTCGTAAATTTCTTCACTATTGATGATATTTGACAGAATAATACTCAGGATATTTCACATAATATCTTCGATGTTTCTGAAGGCATTTGATACGGTGAAACCTCAATTTAACGAACTCCATGGGGAGGCTATTCCGTTATATCGAGGTTTTACTCAAGATAAACTTCCCTTCACCGACTTTAATCAAATTTCAGACATTTAATAAGACAAACGTAAACTCAATTTCTAAATAAATTTCGAGACATTTGTAAAATTTTAATACAATGTCTTCGATATTTTTCCAGGACATTTAACTAATATTTTCTTATACTTAACTAGTCTCCCCCCAATCAGGATTACTGCGAGGTGTGTCAACAAGGCGGTGAGATCATTCTGTGCGACACGTGCCCCAAGGCCTACCACCTGGTGTGTCTTGAGCCCGAGCTGGAGGAGGCACCTGAGGGGAAATGGTCTTGTCCCACCTGTGAGGTCGAGGGGGTGAAGGAAGAGGATGAGCATATGGAGTACTGTAAAGTTTGTAAGGTGAGTGATGGTTGGTCGAGGGGTAGTGGTCGAGGGGGAGGTGGTCGAGGGGGTCAAGGAAGGGGACGAGCATATGGAGTACTGTAAAGTTTGTAAGGTGAGTGATGGTTGGTCGAGGGGTAGTGGTGGGGAGGTGGTGGGGGGTGAAGGAAGAGGATGAGCATATGGAGTACTGTAAAGTTTGTAAGGTGAGTGATGGTTGGTCGAGGGGTAGTGGTCGAGGGGGAGGTGGTCGAGGGGGTCAAGGAAGGGGACGAGCATATGGAGTACTGTAAAGTTTGTAAGGTGAGTGATGGTTGGTCGAGGGGTAGTGGTCGAGGGGGAGGTGATCGAGGGGGAGGTGGTCGAGGGTGTACTGGGAGGGTGTACTGGGAGGGTAGGGTTAGGTTAAGTGGTAAATTTTAACCTTTCGACACAAATCACCGGAGGTCGACCAATATGTTTTTCCCTTGTATTATTTGGCGAGTTTTAAACCAATCTGACCTTCATTGTTGGCGTAAATTCAAATGCGATTGGTCGAAAAAAATTATCCTGATATAGATACCTCATTGGTCACGACTGGATGACGTCGGTTAATATTACCCGTCCGTGATCCATAACTCGGGTCACGACAATAACATCTCGGGAAGACTGAAAACTCCGTTAAATCGATTAAATTCAATTGGGTCGCTATTATCCATTTCCGCCGGGTATACGAGGTTCAAAATGATCGGAATAAAGAGATTTAAAAGATTCACTTGTTTATATCTTCGGGGAGCACTACTGTATGGCCTAAAGTTAAATAATACTTTTGTTTGGTTGAAATAGGGTTAGGTTAGGGTATGGTTAGGTTAGTGTTAGGTTAGGTTTATTTGTACGAGTGTCTTTGTTTATTTGTTTACATGTTCGAGAATTATATTTATTTATTAACGTACGTACGACTATGTTTATCGTCATTTTTCCCGCAGGACGGAGGTGAATTGCTGTGCTGTGATTCGTGCGTCAACGCCTACCACACGTACTGCCTGTCTCCGCCCCTATACAAGGTGCCAGAGGGAGAGTGGACCTGCCAGAGGTGTGCCTGTGAGCCTCTGCCTGGCCGCGTACAGAAGATATTGTTCTGGAGGTGTGTGGCAACTGTTGGTCATCTTAGGGATGGACTTTAGTTCGTTATATGGAGGTTTTACATATAATGGGCCTTTGATATAATGGACTTTCATCTCTATATAGTTCATTAGATGGAGGTTTTACATATAATGGGCCCTTGATATAATGGACTTTTATCTCTATATAGTTCATTAGGTGGAGGTTTTACATATAATGGGCCCTTGATATAATGGGCTTTCATCTCTATATAGTTCATTAGATGGAGGTTTTACATATAATGGACCCTTGATATAATGGACTTTCATCTCTATATAGTTCATTAGGTGGAGGTTTTACATATAATGGGCCCTTGATATAATGGACTTTCATCTCTATATAGTTCATTAGATGGAGGTTTTACATATAATGGGCCCTTGATATAATGGACTTTCATCTCTATATAGTTCATTAGATGGAGGTTTTACATATAATTGACCCTCGATATAATGGACTTTCATCTCTAGTTCATTAGATTCTGTTAAGTTAGGTTAGATTAGGTTATGCCAGGCTAGATTAACATACATTAACCACGCACTCTAACACCCCCCCCCCCTTACAGGTTCGTTGATCCCCCCAAACCACCGGACAATTGGAAAGAGGCCGTCGGGGAGAAGGCCGAGAAGTACCAATTTAAACAGCTGCGGGAGTTCCTGGTCAAATGGGTGGATATGTCCTTCTGGCACTGTTCCTGGATCTCGGAGTTGATGCTGGACGTTTATCATCCACAGGTGTGTGTGTGTGTGTGTGTGTGTGTGTGTGAACCCTGAGGTGTGGGTTTTTATGTGTGTATGTGAACATGTGCGTATAAGACTTTTCCCTCATTATAAACTAGCCATTGTTATTAAAATTATGTACTGGTAGAGAAATAACCACAATAATTATAACTCATTTAATTAATTATCCCCAAAACTTTATAATTAATCCAGTAATTAATTATCCAAAAGCTTCAATAATTAAACCCATTATAATTTATTACCGAGGAATAACTACCCTGGAGACGCAGATGTAAACAAAACGTCTCTATTTCCGCCAGATGTTACGGTCGTATTTCAAGAAGTTCGACCCCGATGAGCCGCCCATTCCAGGGATAGACGACGACGATGAGTTAGGCTCACAGAGACGACACAAGAAGGAGATTGACCCCAATTCACTGGAGGAAAGGTGAGGTCAAGAGTGTAGGTGTGAGGTCAAGAGTGTAGGTGTGAGGTCAAGAGTGTAGGTGTGAGGTCAAGAGTGTAGGTGTGAGGTCAAGTGTGTAGGTGTGAGGTCAAGGGTGTAGGTGTGAGGTCAAGTGTGGGTGTGTAGGTGTGAGGTCAAGAGTGTAGGTGTGATGTCAAGTGTTTAGGTGTGAGGTCAAGTGTGTAGGTGTGAGGTCAAGAGTGTAGGTGTGATGTCAAGGGTGTAGGTGTGAGGTCAAGAGTGTAGGTGTGATGTCAAGGGTGTAGGTGTGAGGTCAAGAGTGTAGGTGTGAGGTCAAGTGTGTAGGTGTGAGGTCAAGTGTGTAGGTGTGAGGTCAAGTGTGTAGGTGTGAGGTCAAGTGTGTAGGTGTGAGGTCAAGTGTGTAGGTGTGAGGTCAAGTGTTTATTTGACCTGTGGAATATAGGTCAAGTTTGTTATTTAGATGTGGCCTCTTTATTTACCTAGTGGCCAACCAAACTAGAGGTGGCCCTTGTGAGGGAAGGTGGCCAATGGTTGTTTAGGCTCTCTACATTGTTCTTAACAGTCTTATCAATGGCCCACCTAGCCTAACCCCACCTCAACCCAACTCCAACCCCCACCCCTCAACCTAACCTGTTCAACCCCACCCCTCAACCTAACCCCACCTCAACCTGCTCAACCCCCACCCCCATCAACCCAACCTGTCCCTCAACCCCACCCCATCAATCCAACCTAACCCCACCTCAACCTAACTCAACCCCACTAATCTCAGCACCTCAACCCAACCCCACCTCAACCCCACCTCACATCAACCTAACCCCACTGCTAACCTGGGTCCTCAACCCTGTCTCTTACACCTCAACTCAACCCCACCAACCCCACACCCTCAACCCCACCTCAACCCCAACCCTCAACCCAACCCCACCTCAACCCACCAACCCCACCCCCATCAACCTAACCCCACCTCAACCCACCTCAACCCCACCCTCAACCCAACCCCCACCTCAACCCCACCCCATCAACCTAACCCCACCTCAACCTAATCCCCACTCGTCCCAACCATCTCCACCTCAACCTAACCCCTTCACCAACCCCACCTCAACCCCACCCTCACCCAAACCCACCTCAACCCAACTCAACTCCCACCTCCCACCTCAAACCCAACCCCACTCAACCCAACCCCTCAACCCCACCTCAACCCAACCCCGCCGCACCCCACCTAACGTCTTATTTCTGACCCTCACAGGTACTATAAATACGGCATCAAGTCCACGTGGCTCAAGATCCACCGCGTGCTGAACCACCGCACGCTGCGAGACGGAACGACCCAGTACCTCGTTAAGTGGCGTGACCTCCAGTACGACCAAGCGACCTGGGAGGACGAAGACGAGGATATCGTTGGGCTTAAAACGGCCATCGAGTTCTACCATGATCTGAGGGCTGCTTGTAATGCTGATGTGGGAAGTGAGTCAGTGTAATGAGTCAGTGTAGTGGTGTAGTGAGTCAGTGTAGTGGTGTAGTGAGTCAGTGTAGTGGTGTAGTGAGTCAGTGTAGTGGTGTAGTGAGTCAGTGTAGTGGTGTAGTGAGTCAGTGTAGTGGTGTAGTGAGTCAGTGTAGTGGTGTAGTGAGTCAGTGTAGTGGTGTAGTGAGTCAGTGTAGTGGTGTAGTGAGTCAGTGTAGTGGTGTAGTGAGTCAGTGTAGTGGTGTAGTGAGTCAGTGTGTAGTGGTGTAATGAGTCAGTGTAGTGGTGTAATGAGTCAGTGTAGTGGTGTAGTGAGTCAGTGTACCATTAACTTATATTAGGTTAACAACAGAAAGGTGAGGATAATTTAGTTAAGTTAGGATTTTTATGTTAGGTTAGATTAAGTTCGAATTTAACCAGAATAAAAAAAAAATAATTTACCTCAACAATAACCTAACCAAAACCTAACCTAACCACAACCTAATATCAACCAACTCATTCCCACAGCCAAGAACAAGAAGGGTAAGAGGAAGGGCAAATCCCGCACCAGAGAGTTGGGCGACGAAGACCGTGAACCTTCCTCCCCCCGGCGCTACACTCCCCCCCCAGACAAACCCATCACCAACCTGAACAAGAAACTGGAGAAACAACCGGATTACATCGACATAACCGGCCTGTCACTTCACGAATATCAGCTAGAGGGCGTTAACTGGCTGAGGTGAGGTGGTTAGGGTATCTGTCTGTCTGTCTGTCTGTGTGTGTCTGTCAATAAGTTGGTGAAACAGTCAGATTACATCGACATAACCGGCCTGTCACTTCACGAATATCAGCTAGAGGGCGTTAACTGGCTGAGGTGAGGTGGTTAGGGTGTCTGTCTATCTGTCTGTGTGTGTCTGTCTGTCAATAAGTTGGTGAAACAGGTCTATATTGAGAATGTTGGTGGGGGGGGACTTTCTCTTCCCTTCTCTTCTCTATAGATTCCATTAATACATAGTTTATTTTGTCCTCCCGTTGTCTTCACGTCATCCTCCCGTTACAGGTACTCATGGGGCCAAGGCACTGACACCATCTTAGCCGACGAGATGGGCTTAGGAAAGACCATCCAGACTATCGCCTTCCTCTACTCTCTATACAAAGAGGGCCACTCCAAGGGGCCATTCCTGGTGGCCGTGCCCCTGTCCACGATCATCAACTGGGAGAGGGAGTTCGAAATGTGGGCCCCGGATTTCTATGTCGTTACCTACGTCGGGGATCGCGACTCACGCACGATGATCCGCGAACACGAGCTGTCGTTCGAGGAAGGGGCGGTGCGTAGTGCGTCCAAGGCCACGCGTATCCGTACCACTAATGTCAAGTTCAACGTTCTGCTGACATCCTATGAGATGATATCCATGGATCAGGCTTGTCTGGGGTCCCTGGAGTGGGCGTGTTTGGTCGTCGACGAGGCTCATAGACTCAAGAGTAATCAGTCTAAGGTAAGATCACGGAGCCTAGCCTAGCCTCGGTGTCTGAAATATATTGTTTACATTTTAAT
Organism: Homarus americanus; assembly: GCF_018991925.1. Lineage (NCBI taxonomy): Eukaryota > Metazoa > Arthropoda > Malacostraca > Decapoda > Nephropidae > Homarus > Homarus americanus. Next base: position 9,591 of record NW_024748463.1, read on the forward strand.
GTGTTATTTATTTGGGTCTTGTGAAGATTAGACACCCCAGTTTATTTCACTTGATGATTAACCTAACCTAACCCTACCCTAATCTAACCACCCCAGATAGCATTTGGAGTGTTTAACCATCAGGTGAAATGAACTAGGGGTGACTAATCTAGCTTGCTGCCATCAAACTCATTATTATTGTTGTTATTATTATTGTTGTTATTAATGTTTTTGTTTACTCTCGACAGTTCTTCCGAGTGCTAAACCAGTACAACATCATCTACCGGCTGCTCCTGACTGGTACACCTCTCCAGAACAACTTGGAGGAGCTGTTTCATCTGCTAAACTTCCTGTGCCCGGAGAAGTTCAGCGACCTGTCAACTTTCCAGAACGAATTTGAAGACATCGCCAAGGAAGACCAGATTAAGAAACTCCACGACCTCCTGGGGCCTCACATGTTGCGGAGGTTGAAGACTGATGTGTTGAAGGTGAGGTCAGGGAGGTTACGTTAGAGGTCAGGGAGGTTAGGTTAGAGGTCAGGTATTGTAAACGCCTAATCCGTAATTTTAGATTTAAGAAGAAATGAAATAGTTTACCATATCTGATATTAACATTCTCCTAACCCAACCTATCCTAACACTACCCAAGTACCCTATCCACTCTTTATCCACATTAATCCATCGCTGTTTGTTGTTGTTTATCCTCCGCAGAACATGCCAACGAAATCCGAGTTCATAATCCGGGTAGAACTGTCGCCGCTACAGAAGAAATATTACAAGTATATTCTGACGCGGAACTTTGAAGCCTTGAACTCTAGGGGAGGCGGACAGCAGGTGTGTGGGTGGGCGGGTGTGTGTGGGCGGGCGTGTGTGTGGGTGTGTGGGCGGGCGGGCGCGGGTGTGTGTGGGTGTTGATATATATTGTATTTACATTATAGTTGTAATAATAACACTACTGAAATAACAACAGCAATAACCTAATCACCATAACTAACAACCTAATCACCATACCCTATTACAGGTCTCCCTTCTGAACATCGTAATGGACCTGAAGAAATGCTGTAATCACCCTTACCTCTTCCCCGCTGCTTCCGAAGAGGCGCCTAAACTACCCAATGGCATGTATGTCACCAAAGACCTCGTTAAGGCCAGCGGGAAGTTTATTTTGCTGGAGAGTATGTTGGAGAAGCTGAAGAGAGATGGTCACAGGTGAGTGTTGGAGGTGATCATAGGTGAGTGTTGGAGGGGTGGTGGTGAGAGGTGATCCTAGCTGAGTGTTGGAGGGGTGGTGGTGAGAGGTGATCCTAGCTGAGTGTTGGAGGGGTGGTGGGAAGGGTGAGGTGTGTTGGTGGAAGTGGTGGAGAAGGGTGCATATTGTTGGAGAGTGTGTTGGTGATCATGTGGCTTTATTAATGATCTATACATTAAATGTATTTTATTAATTTATTCATTTAAGTAATTTTTTTATTCACTTTACTCAATTAATTTGTTATTTTTATCGACTTTATTAATTTATTCACATTATTTATTGATTTGTATTAATTTTATCCATATTTTTATCGACTTAATTCATTTATTCACATTATTTATTGATTTTATTGACTTTATTCACATTATTTATTTATTTTTATTAATTTTATTCATTTTTATCGACTTTATCCATATTTTTATCGACTTAATTCATTTATTCACATTATTTATTTATTTTACTGACTTTATTTCTATCTTTAAGCTAATTAACGTGTGTGTGTTCCAGGGTGTTAATATTCTCCCAGATGACCAAAATGCTGGACATTCTAGAAGACTTTTGTGAAGGCCTCGGGTACAAGTACGAGAGGATCGACGGAGGCATTACTGGTCTACTGCGTCAGGAAGCTATCGACAGGTTGGTTTAACTCCCTTAGGGTTGGTTTTTGGTTGGATTTTGGTTAGGTTAGGTTAGGTTAGTGACTCTTAGTGGGAATCAGCCATACCCCTAAAGACTCTTAAGGGGGGGGGGTAGGTCAGCCATACCCCAGACAATTCTCATATATACCCCAGACACT
>NW_024748464.1:0-5773 GCF_018991925.1 Homarus americanus
TAATATAATTATAATTAACGGTTTATTGAAAATTCTGCAGCCCGAAGGCTGAAAATATACATTGGACATAAATGACTTATTACATACATTGGCGGTTTAACAAAGCCTTCATTGAGAAAGGTAAAGGAACATACAGTGAACATACAGATTAATGTAGGTGTTGAACAGCAAACTCGTAGTGTAGTAACTCCCTCCCAGATGGTGTTAGGAGGAACTCACGTGGTGTAGTAGTTCCCTCAGATGGTGTTATGAGGGACCTGGCGTGTAGTAATTCCCTCGCAGATGGTGTTATGAGGGGCCTCACGTGGTGTAGTAATTCCCTCACAGATGGTGTTATGAGGGACCTCACGTGGTGTAGTAATTACCTCACAGATGGTGCTATGAGGGACCTCACGTGGTGTAGTAAATACCTCACAGATGGTGTTATGAGGGGCCTCACGTGGTGTGTAACTCCCTCACAGATGGTGTTATGAGGGACATCACGTGGTGTATAATTCCCTCACAGATGGTGTTATGAGGGGCCTGACGTGGTGTGTAATTCCCTCACATATGGTGTGATGAGGGACTTGACGTGGTGTAGTAATTCCCTCACATATGGTGTTATGAGGGACATGTGGTGTAGTAATTCCCTCACAGATGGTGTTATAGGAGTGAGGTTTGGTCTTAGTCCTTCCTATCGTAGACGGATTAACACATCGCTGGTTGTTGTTGGGTCTCACGGGCCGTTATCACTGGATACCTGGTACCTCACTGTGTGAAGGTTAACTTGGGTACGACTGTTACTGTTGAGTTGTTCTCACTGACTTAAGCACTGTTCACCACTGTTCACCTCTGTTTAACACTGGTTCCGTTTCTTTCCTAAATGAAATTGTAACTTCTGGCGAGAACTTGTTGATATTCCGGTGGGGAGGAGGGTTCAGGGGAGGGAGTTGGTATGGGCCAACTTAACAGTTGACCTGGCTGCTCCGAGAGGAGCGCCAGGTACTTCTTGACCCTTCGGTGGTCAAGGATGTGTTGTGTTGTTGTGCGTCACAGTGTGTTGTGTTGTGGTTCGTCACAGTGTGTTGTGCTGTGAGGCGTCATAGTATGTTGTATTGTGGTGCGTCACTGTGTTGTGTTGTGGTGCGTCACAGTGTGTTGTGCTTTGGTGCATCACAGTGTTGAGAGTACACAGTCAGAGAGAAATAGAGACAAACCAGTGAAGAAGAATACTCCACCTGTGGCGGCAGAAGAACACAAGGTTGGTCATTAGCTCGAAAGATGAGTTTCAGATCTAATAAAAGTTGAGGCAGGGATTGAAATAGTCCTGGACGGTGACATTTAACTCGTATATTGTCATGAACTTGTGTATATAAGAGAGGACTTAAGACACTACAGGGAGGAAGACTAAGAGAACCATGAACTTGTTGCCTGAAGATTATGGGTAAGGAATCAAGTGCATGGAATAAAGACATAAAGAAGAGCAGATAAATGAGTGAATACAGTGATGGTGAAGAAGGATGAAGGTTTGTGTAGATGTTTTAAATACTATATAAGACAATTAAGGATAAGATGGGTGACATTACTGTGTGTGACTGTACAAGGTGTTCAATTTTAATATATAAATTATAGGTAATATAGCTTGAGTACAGCAACAGATATAGATGATAGAATTAAAGTGATATATAGATGGTGTGACAGAGGCCATTATTTACCTGTATCTTGAGACCATTACATAATTTCCTGTATCTTGTTATCTAAAAGAAATAACAAAAGAATAGGTAAAAAAAACATTATAGATTTTTATATTCTCTCTCTTCTTAGATGTGTGTGTGTGTGTGTGTGTGTGTTGATGAAACTGGTCATCTTAGGTGGTGTTAACCCTACGATAGGGGTCTGGCGGCCGGATGGATACACCCCTCGCCTCCTGTCCCAAGAGTCTCTGGTTTGACCCCGAGGCACTACCAGTCCACCCAGCTGTACCTAACTTTATAGTGAAGGCGGTCGAGAGAAAATAGTTCAATGTTCAGTTCACAGGTCAGGTTAACGTTGTATTGGAAGCGCCAAACTGTAAGTAAAATCCTTTTATTTCAATTTGTATTTCATTATTTGAAATATATAGTGAACAAGTAGTGGTACGTCCAAAATACACCGCCGCCCCCTCCCATGCTATACCACAAACAAAAGATGAGTAAAAGGGGGGATGCGAAAGCTCCAGGTTAATTTTGTGTCCAAATTTCAGCTTCCTGCTCAAAAAGTGCCTCTCTTTCGTAATTTAAACCCGTGAAGAACACACTTCGGGCGGCACCTGGAGACGGAATGGGAGAAGGAAGTGTACAAAAGATATAATACTGGATAGTTCAAAAAGTTGAGCGGGTGTAGAGCTGAGGCGGTGCTGATGAGACGAGGGTAATGTAACTATCCTTTTAATGTCTTTGTTGTTTGAGTAGCAGAAGACTTTTAGAATGTTGAAATAAATATTTTTGTGTAGTTTGGAATGTGAAGATTTGCAGCTCAATAAAGGAAAGGCTTAAGGATGTGGAAGAAGATGATTTAATATGTTCACACAATAATCTGAGAACTAATAAACATAGTTAAAGCTACGTTAGGTAAGATCTTCTGTAGCTTTAAGATATACTATGACATGAACTTACAGCCAAACTTATGTAGAAGTCATAGTATTACAGTTGTTAATAACTGTGTGTATATATTGTAGAATGTAGACCTTTGTCCATTTCCCCTTATTTTTTTCTTTAACGTTTTCTCCTAAGCGTTAACATTATTGATCCTTATAATGTTTATGATGCTCACTAGTATTTATGCCATATGAATTAATGGACTCGCCCGATTATTATTAGTGTCATATTATTTGTTGCCTGAACTCATTTTTAAAGATACTCAAGTGTACAAGCTTGTATATAAACAAGTAATCGAGTTAATTTTATCTAAACAAGGAAGTGAAAGTAAGAGTGAAGAGTGGAATATATATATATATATATATATATATATATATATATATATATATATATATATATATATATATATATATATATATATATATAATCAACGATCTCACCAGCAAGGAATCGAACCCTCGACCTACTGGGAGGATCCATATATATTTCATTAGCCCAATAAAGCACGCATTACTCTGACCTCCTACGTGATACGGGTAGTCCCCATTAGAGGTTCACGGCACCATAAGCTCGTTGAACAGGCTTTGTGTGGAATATAACAAAGTCTAGGACTGCTTTTAGTATCCTGGTGGTCCAGTGGTTAGCGTTCCCCGGTCACAGTCAAAGGCTCGTAGACCATGGGTTCGAATCCTGGCGGGTTGAGGTGTTGATTGTATATATATATATATATATATATATCTTGATAAAATCACACGGGAAAATGGAAACAACGGAGCACCTTAGTTTTCGTCTTTATTCAAGACATCTTCAGAGGCAACTGAAGATGTCTTGAATAAAGACAACTCTCCATTATCAAGATTTATCTTATCCACGTTTTCATTGGATTTACATGAAATATATATATATATATATATATATATATATATATATATATATATATATATATATATATATATATATATATGCAATGTAAATCTGTAGGTGCGCGTAATCTGGGTATATGCTATTAACCACAAGGAAGAAGAAAACACAAGTTCCCAAGCGCTTTCGTGTAATTCACATCTTCAGGGGTAAGTACAGACTAGAGAAATGTACAAATCAAGGTGTATATATATCAGAGGAGGGTGAGACCAGGTCACAATGGTCAGGTATTAGGTAATGACCCTACTAATCTTTAAATAGCACACAACGGTTGGTGGTCAGGTCAGATGGTCAAGTGACCCGGCCTTCTCACCTGATCACAAATCTTCTTAATTACAAATTGTCCAGCTTGTACATGCCGTTACTCAAATTCATGTTGAATGCTTCGGTATGTTTAATAAGGCTAGATTCTATGATGTTCCTACTGTCAATTGACTTACATGGTAATATTGAGGAGGCATTATCCCAGTCAATGCAATGCTTGTTATCCCTCAAATGAACAAACAGAGCAGTGGATTCCTGGCCTGTCCTAACACTGTATTTGTGTTGTTTAATTCTAGTTGCAAGATCTTTACCTGTCTGGCCTAAGTAAACATATTACATTCCTTGCAAGGAACTTTATAATCACAACCAATTGTGTTGTTGGGGGAGTTCTTGATTAACATTTGTTTAACAGTGCATGAGTTTTTAAATGCCACATTGACGTTCCAGGTTTTTAGCTGTGCAGGAATGTGTGAATTTTGTGAAATGGTAATATTAAGATATTCTTATGGTCATGGGTGGGCTTGGGATCAGTTCTATAAAAAGTTTTCTTAGTAATGTTTAAGCATTTGTCTATGAAAGATCTAGGGTATTTAAGGTTTGAGCCAATATTATATATATATTTGTATTCCTCATCGATGAATTCCGGACTGCAAATTCTCAAGGCACGTAAACATTGTTGAAATACTGACTGTTTGACTTTATTATGGTGGGAGAATAGAATAATAAATGTATGAACACACATTAGTTGGTTTTCTAATCTAGACTTAAAAGTATTACCTATTCTGTGTATCAGACAGTCTAGGAATGGCACTTACAGTCTTGCTCTAATTCCACAGTGAATTTGATCGAGGGGCTAAGTTGTTAAGTTGTGGTAGAAGCTTTTAGGTCCTCATTACATGGCCAGAGACATAATACATCATCAACATATCTAAACCAGACTGCTGAGGGTGGTAAAATATTATAATAGTTTCTTTTCAAAATTCCATATATAGGTTATACAGGTGAGAGTGGATTACCCATTGCCATACCAAATTTTGAGCATAATATTTATTGAATTCAATTTGCAATCCTTAATACATAGTTTGATGAGTTCGATGAAGTCGTCTTTTCGAGACGGGCAGGTGAAATGTTATCCAGGAATCTATGAGGAACTCTAGTAAATCATCAACTGGGACCTTTGTAAAGTGACGTTATCAAAAGCTGACCAGTTTAAAATCATGATTAATGTGTAAGTTATTGAGTTTATCAACCAGATCCATATTATTCTTGATATTGGAGTTAGAAATGTTGCCAACTAGGGGATTTAGTAAAGAAACTAACCATTTATATAGTTTATAAGAGATTGACCCAACTGAGCTAATGATGGGTCTTGCTGGGTTATTGGGCTTGTGGGTCTTGATTACACCGTACATTTATAAAGTTCCTTGCAAGGAATGTAATATGTTTTACTTAGGCCAGACAGGTAAAGATCTTGCAACTAGAATTAAACAACACAAATACAGTGTTAGGACAGGCCAGGAATCCAATGCTCTGTTTGTTCATTTGAGGATAACACTTGCATTTGACTGGGATAATGCCTCCTCAATATTACCATGTAAGTCAATTGACAGTAGGAACATCATAGAATCTAGCTTATTAAACATACCGAAGCATTCAACATGAATTTGAGTAACGGCATGTACAAGCTGGACAATTTGTAATTAAGAAGATTTGTGATCAGGTGAGAAGGCCGGGTCACTTGACCATCTGACCTGACCACCAACCGTTGTGTGCTATTTAAAGATTAGGGGTCATTACCTATACCTGACCATTGTGGACCTGGTCTCACCCTCCTCTGTATATACACCTTGATTGTATTACTCTCTCGGAGAATTTCTCCTTGTGATTTATCAGCATATATATATATATATATATATATATATATATATATATATATATATATATATATATATATATATATATATATATACAAG
>NW_024748465.1:0-9193 GCF_018991925.1 Homarus americanus
TGTCAGTGTGGGGAGCGTGGGGCGTGAGTGTGGGTGGGGAGAGGTCTCCCACACTAAAACTCGTAACCCCATCGTCCAGGGTATCATTTTGATCCCTGTGAGACATGCCGACTGCTTCTGTACTCTATCTGTGCAAAAGACCGGGTTAGCCCCTCGTAATCTATGCACAGAATTACAGAAGTCTACAGTAAGTCACAAGAAAAATATAAGGTGATTCTGTGAATGTGTGTGTGTGCATGTGTCTGGCGGGAGGGGAGGCTTGGCGCGCTGCCAGACGTAGGAGCAGCTGGGCGGCGTCGAGCACCGGTTCCTCAGTCACCCTCAGACCAGAGATGGGAGAGCACGTACTGTCGGGCCGCTCCCTTAGTCATCTGACCGCAATTTGCACAGACAATTATGATTAAAATACACAACACAGCACTTCACTTCACAGCACAGCACTGTACACAGCATAGCACTTCACAACACTAAGTCTAGAGGCTTGTAGTAGTCTTGCTGTGGATCGTGAAGCTGAAGAAATAATCACTGCGCCATCTGACGTTCATCTTGAATACCCACAAAATGTTCTATACTACTGAAGGTATACACAAACACTTGTTCTCTTAAAAGTATTACTGCGCGCTGGGATGTACAGATGCCAGCATTCACAAGCTGAATACATAAAGTATAAATATGATAATTTATATACATAATATGGTACACAATAAATGGGAATATTACATAGAATTAATACATGTTCTGTAATACTTTACTATACATAATTAATGGAGTAATATAAGAGTAATATAATAATACACAGCTGAAGGTACTACTTTGTGTCCATATCATACAATAATAATAATAGGGAAAACGATATGTAAACGACCATGGGGAAGGGGCGGGGTGACGTGAGTGCGTCATTATCCAACACATAACACCATGTATCACTGAGGGAGAAAATACTTATAATATCGTAAGTTAAGACACTTTCACCTCGCAGTTCAGGCTCCGAATTTACAAAGTTTCTTAAGTTAAATGTCCCCCGTAACTATAGATGGTGAGTACTGTTTAGATGGCGTTGTAATTGCACTGAGACTAAACCAGAGAATAAATTCGTGCTTGAGGTAAAAAGATTATCGAACGTTATAGGAACAGTGGCTTATGGAACTTTGTCTACTGTTATTATTTTGGTGGTGGGATTCTGTATAGTGGAAGAATTAAATTGAATGCTGTGAATGTCTCTCTCTGGATTATGTCCAGCTGGTAGTCGTCTGATGGGATTTTCTTCGGGCGAGATTTTCGTCGGAGTATACCATTGATCGTGGCTGGCAAACCTCACGGGGGGGATATGGGTGTTTGTTGTGGTCATCCTCGACTCTACACCACAACCATCCCTCATCACCACTGCCACCCACCACCACTACTACCTCTACCACCACCCCTCACCACCACCACTACTACCTCTACCACCACCCCTCACCACCACCACTACTACCTCTACCACCACCCCTCACCACCACTAACCACCCACACCTACCACCACCCCTCACCACCACTACCACCCATACCTACCACCACCCACACCTACCACCACCCTCACTCTCACCATCACTACCACATCTTACCACCATGACTCCTCACCTCCATCCCTCAACCTAACCACTACTTCCACCTATAACCGCCACCACCACCATTCTTCAACCCTCCACCACTCCACCATCACCTTTCAACCCTCCACCACCACCCCAACCCTTCATCCTCATCACCCTCACCACCCTTCTCCTTCACTACCACTTCTCCCTCACCGCCACTCACCAGCCCCCTCACCGCCACTCACCAACACTCCCTCACCGCCACTCACAAGCACTCCCTCACCGCCACTCACCAGCCCCCTCACCGCCACTTAGCCTCACCAGTACCCTCGCCTCCATTACTACACTGCTACATTTTTATATCTGACAACGTGTGCTGTAGTGATTTATCGAACAATTTCCTTTTGGAATGCCAGGAATTGTTTGGTGAGGAGGGAGAGTGTTTCAGTGTACCCACAAGGCCACGTGGGCGCAAGCAGGAGTGTTTCTGTTTTAGCGTTTCGCCGCGTCTGTGTTGGGATGATACAGGTGTTGGCGTGTTCTGTGATATGGAACCTGTGTTTGGATTTGGTTCAGGATACCTGACACTCCACAACGACCCACCTGTGACACCTGCTCTACCATCACTAACATCCCCGCCATTACCTCTGCCCCATCACCCCCCCCCTCCTTCAAGTAGTGGTCGTCAAACATGCATCGGGCCTTGTGAGGCCAGCATTAGGTCCACTGCTGCCAGGTGTGTCCTGGAGGAGGGTACAGGTCAAAACCCCACCACTATTGGTGTAGATGACCCACACAGCCAGGATCTATACACTCAGTATTTCCTGAATGTAACTCCAAGAACTGAAAACCAACTTGCCTATGTTGTTATGCCTGGGGGGGGGGGTGTTCGTCCGTCATAGTGATGGTTAACATGCTGTGGCAACTGTCCAGGAACAACAGAACGACTTGTTTACACTGTAGAGGAGGAGTAGGAACTGTTCATGTACGAGGTGTATTATGTTTCAACCTTGATCTTTGTATATTGTACTGTACTACCTCACGGAGAACACAGTCCATCTGGCCTCCTTCTCATACATCTCTCGTTCATTCTTAGTCTTCTTTCACTTAACTTAAGAGAGTATATGTATGATTTCAAGGCTGGTTGAGGAGGGAGAGGATGAGGCCTCTAAGTGGGGAAATAATTTTATAGCGTTATTTTAGCTGAGGGAAGACCAGGTGAAAGAAAGGGTTTAGGAAGTTGGTAGTTGTGATCCTAGGAGCAATGTTTACACTCTCTACTCCTCCGTGGATGTGTTGTAGACAGTGACATTTAATTTACGTTTGAGTGTAGGAAGGGAAGACTGAGTGAAATAATTACGCTTGAGTACGTTGTCTGGAGACCAAGTTATATTTAGGCTTGAAAAATATGTGTAATGTTTTCACAAGAGGCGCCAACGGTCGTACCCTGATGGTGAGGTGGTGGTCATACCCTGATGGTGAGGTGGCGGTCCTATCCTTATGGTGCGGTGGTGGTCGTACCTTTATGGTGAAGTGGTGGTCGTACCCTGATGGTGAGGTGGCGGTCCTATCCTTATGGTGCGGTGGTGGTCGTACCTTTATGGTGAAGTGGTGGTCGTACCCTGATGGTGAGGTGGCGGTCCTATCCTTATGGTGCGGTGGTGGTCGTACCTTTACCGTGAAGTGGTGGTCGTACCTTTATGGTGAAGTGGTGGTCGTACCAACAGGAAATTCGCAGGAAGGTGATCCAGGGAGGGGGGAAGAGGGCCGGACTCCCTACTCCCCCTCCCCACCCCCCCCATCACCATCTTCCACCTGTGCTGTGTGAGACTCCAGCCAGCTGACGGGTGAATCCCCGCCCTTCGCCGCCACTTCCCACTCACCTACCCACCCACCCACCCACCTACCTACCCACCTACCTACCCACCTACCTACCCACCCACCTACCCACCCACCTACCCACCCTCCCTACCTCCCTCCCTCCCACCTACCTACCCTCCCTCCCACCTACCCCTCCTCACCCACCTACCCTCCCACCCACCCACCTACCCTCCCACCCTCACCCCACCTACCCCTACCCTCCTCCCACCCCACCACCCTACCTGCCTACCTACCTCCCTCCCTCCCACCCCACCTGCCTACCTACCCTCCCTCCCCCTACCTGCCCTCCCACCCACCCACCCACGTACCTACCCTCCCACCCACCTACCTACCCTTTCACCTGGTTACCCACCCACCTACCTACCCTCTCACCTGGCCACCCACCTACCTACCCTCTTACCGCCCGACCGTCCCACCTGCCTCCCCCACCCACCTACCCTCTCACGGGTACAAATTCGGCTACGCGAAACAAATTCAGAATTTTTGTATTTTGTAAACGTGTTCTAATAAACGGTGTTCAATCCAGACCGCCAAACGCGCCACATTTCGCGTGTTTTCCGAATTCATAGCAATTTTAACGAAGCCGTGTGCTATCTATAGGTCTATAAATTCCAGATCGTTTGCAAAATACGCACCAACAAGGGAACTCCTGTATAGTGCTTCCTGCGGCACCACTCTCCCCGATGATTCTATCCAAACATAGACATCGCACACGAGGTCTGTTGTGATTCTTTTCATCTTCAATCAACCCGGGAATTGGCTGTTATAAATCTATGCTGTCAATGCCCCTGTGACCTCTTGTGGGCGTCTTTCTGTGATCAACACACAACTTGATGATGGTAGATGGTGCCAGTTGACTATGTGGTGTTGAGATTCTGGTGGAGACGAAGTGCGTGGCGAAGACTGTTGTAAAATTATTCATAAGGGAGACTTAAATAAATAAATAAAGACAGAAAGAATAAAAAATAAATAAAGAAATAAAAATGCGGTATTTGTATAATCGTGTGTGTGTGTGTGTGGGTGTGTGTGTGTGTGTGTGTGTGTGTGTGTGTGTGTGTGTGTGTGTGAGAATAGTTGGTAGTTTTATCATTCGTAGTTTGTATCAAATGTTGAGTGTCGTTGTAGTGGCTTAACACAGTATTGTCCCGTGATGGTCGGGCCTCGTGTGGTCGTTACCAGCCTCAACTCAACCCTAATACCTTTACTGTTTCTTTTTTATTCATATTCACCACAAGTGTGAGTTGTTGTTATTGTTTTTTCAGGTAAAAATTGACAAAACTTTAATATTCAGACCAATAACATCATTTCAAACTTGCACTACGTTTATTTATTTTTATTTCGGTTCCAAAATATCCGACAACTGCTCAACCACACCACAAAATCATTTCGAGTTCTTTGTAGCGCTCGAGTTTTATCGCATATCAGAATGACAGATAACCGCTATAATCATACCATAAATTGTACTAAAACTCCCATAGTGCTTGATTTGTGTCTCAGTTGAAAATGGCCGACAATAAGTATAATCACACACAAAAAGTCTACTGATGGAGAGTTCGTTTTTATCTCTTTTCAAAATGGCCGCCACCTGAAATACAAAACACACACTTACATAATCCTTCGTATATTACCTTCACCAAATTTTTGCTTTCCTGATTAAGTGAAATCCCATAGAGGAGTTTACACTGCACTGATAAAGGTACACACGGAAATTTTACGGTAATTCCACTCCTTCCCTCCTTCTCTCTCCCTCTTTCTTTTTCATTCTCTTCCTCTCTTCTTTTTTTTCACACCCTCCTTCCTTCCCTCCCTCCTTCCCTCCCTTTCTAGTCTCTCCCTCCCCTCCCTTTCTAGTCTCTCCCTCCCCTCCCTTTCTAGTCTCTCCCTCCCCTCCCTTTCTAGTCTCTCCCTTCCCTTCCTTTCTCTCCCTCCCTGGAGTTGTGTGACCATCCCCCGCGGAAAAGTGGCAAGGCCGAGTTTAGTTCGCGTCTGGCCAAAGTTTTGAGGGACGTTATAGGGCGTGGATGGGCGGTCTGTTGTGTTGTGTTTTGTCGTATATTTTGGCGACTATTTTTTTCCTATCTCTTTTATATTTCTCTCTTAATCTGTATATTCTTTATTTTCTTTTTTATTTTGTCATTCATTGTTTTATTCGTTTATTTTTCTCGCTTCGGGTTTTTCCTTTCTTTTATCCATTTTTTTTCTTTTCCTTTCTCTCGTTTTTTTCTTAATTTTTCTTTTTATTTTCTCGTTCGTTATTTAATTTTCGTTCTTTTTTCCTTTTGTATTCTCCCTCTCGTCCTCTGTCCATTATTTTCTTTTATATTTCGTTCCTTTTCATATTTTCTTTCGTTTTCCTGTTCCCTTTCTCATTCGTTCTTTATTCATTATTCATTTTCATTTCTTTCTGTATTTCTCCATCTTTCCTTCTTGTGTTTTCTCATTATCGATTTTTTTTCTTTTTCTTTCTTTTCAAAAGTTTTTTCTCATTGGTGAAAGTCTATCCAGAAGGTCCACTTATCGCCTATTTGTTGACTGGTTAACTGGACCCCAGTCGTAATAGTCCCTAGTACTAATGGGTCCCAACTCTAATGGGTCCCAGTAATAATGAGCCCCAACTCTAATAGGTCCCAGTATTAGTGAGCCCCAACTCGAATGGGTCCCAGTATAAATGGGTCCCATCTCTAATGGGGCCCAGTATAAATGAGCCCCATCTCTAATGGGTCCCAGTATTAATGAGCCCCATCTCTAATGGGTCCCAGCATTAATGGGCCCCAACTCTAATGGGACCCAGTATTAATGGGCCCCAACTCTAATGGGTCCCAGTATTAATGAGCCCCATCTCTAATGGGTCCCTGTATTAATGGGCCCCAACTCTAATGGGACCCAGTATTAATGGGCCCCAACTCTAATGGGACCCAGTATTAATGGGCTCCAACTCTAATGGGTCCCAGTATTAATGGGCCCCAACTCTAATGGGACCCAGTATTAATGGGCCCCCAACTCTAATGGGTCCCAGTATTAATGGGCCCCAACTCTAATGGGTCTTAGTTCTGATGGATTTCATTTCTAAATGGACCCTAGCCAGATAGGCCCCCAACTAAGCCTTAACCTAACTTAACCTCTGGTATCGATCCTCAGGTTAGGTTAGGTTAGGTTAGGGACTTTTTGGTCTGGAACCCATTAGAAGTGGTATTTACTAGGACTGATGCCTCTTAGAACTGGAACGCTATTGTGATTGGGTCCCATTACGTACAAGTGAGGGCCGAGGCCCAGGATTAGTGAGGCCTCTTATAACTGGGGGTCCATTATAACTGGGGCCCGTTATAAATGAAGCCCATTAGAACAGAGACCTATCATTATAACTGGGGGTTATTACAACTGGGGAATCACTATAACTGAGACTCATTATCACTTGATACCCATTAGAACTAAGACCTAGTAGAACTGGAACTCATTAGACTTGCAGACTCCTCGTGTAAACAAAGTGAAAAACACTGACTGAGGGCGGGGGGGGGTGAGGTGTTGGACCCGGTAACACCTCTCCGGGCGTGTTGGTCTTGTGATTAATTTACGAGTCTACCCTGAGCCTAAAGGTTGTAAGTATGGTCCTCTGTTGACACGTGTCACTTCATTCCTGCACTCTGCTACATGAGTTCTTCTTTTGTGTGTTAGAATGTGATGCCAGGCTTGGGTTTATGTCATGGCTGTGAGGTTTGGTTTTGTCATTAATGTTATCGTAAGGCTTGTTGTAAACGTCATGTCAGGTTTCTATTACTTATATTAATTTGAAGTCAGTCAAGTCAATGCAATCTCAGACTTTTCGACAGTCGTTTTCTCGTTTAGCAAATTAATGGGATCAGTTTTACAGTTGTGTAAGCCTCTTGAGAACGTTGGCTTAATCCTTAATCCTCTGAATACAATGGCTTACTCCCTTGATCACGTTGTTATAACCCTTTCTATATGATGACCTGTTCCTGAGTACAGTGACTTAACCACCTAAGTACAGTGTCTACGTACCCACAAGAATAGGTCATCTCATTCAAAGGGTTAAGTCATCGTACTCAAGCGGTTAAGGTACCTTACTCGGTTGATTTATTGTACTCAGAGGCTGGTATTGTACTCAACTGGTGATATACCTAACCCACTGGTCTATTTCAAGGGGTAAATATATCTTGCTCATTGTGTTAAATAATCGTACTCTATAGGGGGGGGTCTGGGTTAATTCATTGTACTCACAGGGGTTGGCATCGTACTCAGAGGGTTAAGTTAGGAAACAATAATGCCAAGTCCCCACGTCATTGATTCTTCACGCTACCCGGTGTGGAAAATACAATTACTGTACCATGGTCAAGCTTTACGCTTTGTCTCCACATGTAAAGATATTTTTCCACTTGTTGTCTTCGTCTCTGTACTAAGACTTAATTCTGTTTGCTCGTTATAGTCCTGGATTTATGTGGCCTCGGCTCTGAAGTCTTGAGGGAAATTCTTCTCAATCGTGATGTAATAAGTTGTGGTTCCCCGGAGAGATACAAAGTCTGGCAGGATTGATAAAGGCAGCTTGAAAATCCTTGGAGTGGAGAGCCTTGATTGCCAACCCTAAGGTATGATTGATTGATTGAATAAGCTTTGAGTTTGTGACTCAGAGCTTCGTATATTTCTTCAAATTTATTTTTTCACAAATGCAAATGAGATGAACTCCTCCTCGTGGTGACAGGTGTAAAATTAAGATGATCGTGAGATATTACTGTTCACAGGGATGAGTCCTCGGAAAGATCTATATTATCTCAGGATATAATACTCGTTGAATCCACTTATTTAAGGCTTATCATAGACCTTCAAATTATATTTCTTCTCTGATAACTAAGTTGTCTGGATTCTTGTGGTCGTAGGGAAGAATTGCGAATAAAAAAATTCTTTATAAAAATTTTGATCTCAGATCCTATCATTTCAAGGGATTATAATTTAGCTTCAAATTGAGACTCGTTCTCTGCCAACCAGTTGGTGGTCGCAAGTGTCGTGGCCGCTGGACGACGACGGATTCTGTGGGAGAGGTTTCTTTTTTGCATATATGATACTGGAACCCTACAGTACACTAAAAGGCTCCGAATTTAGTTTCGGATTGTAGATGAAGATTTTTACATATAAGTGGTCTGTTCCGGTTATGAAATTTGTCAAATAGTTATGTAACAATGTCTCAACGGATATGTGAAAAGGTGTATTAAGTAAAGAAACTAGTATTTGAGTAAAGTGAGTCACCAGATCACAATAGAAGTTGGTTGATAAAGTGGTGTGAGATAAATTAAGTGAGGCTTGTGTTAAAATTGATGACAAATTTGTATTATGTGAAGGTTATATTTGGAGTTTTCATATGCTAATTACTCAAGTATACTCAAGTTTGGATGTAGGGAATATTATGTATGTACAGGTATGTATTAATTGCAATACTTAAACACCAAGGTAAATTATTGGTTGCAGACATAGTGACGGTTGTCTCTCTCTCTCTCTCACACACACACACACACACACACACACGCACACACACACTATTCCAACCTTATGAATCCTAACAGTACCTCCAGTTTTTCACCTCCAGATTACAGAACAAAACTCTGCCTAACAAAAGCTTCATTATCATCATCAGCACACACACAGCGTCACCACACCTTGTAATATCACAACACAAGGCGAATGCAGAAAAAAACAATGGTAAATATACCCTCTTTTCTTATTATTCTCATCTT
>NW_024748466.1:0-16516 GCF_018991925.1 Homarus americanus
GAGCACTGACGTCCACCCGGGCTTCGTTAGATGTGTTTGAAGTCCTGTGTTGGAAGATCTCGCCATCCAGTGGAAGGAGGGTCGGTTCTACCATGACGTCCCGGCAGATTTCCTTCAACATATTTGCTGTGAGATCCCTTACCTCGTCATGCCTCATGCATATGAAGCCCCCCTTCTTGTAGACCATGGCGTGATCGCTATCATAGGAAGAGCCACACACGCATTGGGAGGGCAAACCATATACTGGCCAACCGTACCTTAGAGCAATGGCATCTGTAAATTCTTGTTTGTTAAGGCTGAAACCATTTGCCCTTATCGGTAACGTAGTTAACCAGTTCGAGGCGCCCACCTCCTGCGCTATAGACACTTTTTTTGTCAAATTTTCTGGAACCTGCAGCAATAGTTGCTGCAACATGTCATTTTGGCAGTGCTGCCGATCTGTTGTAATGGACCTACGGATCTTATTAACTTCGCTGGTGTCCACTTCCCCTGTTGCATTCTGGGCTATTATGTGGTCAGTGAGGGCTGCCGTGAGCTTAAGTGAATTTTGATGTTCAGAGTCAGCAATCTCCTCTGGATTAGTTAGTCCCATCCCTCCCAGTCTTGGTGGAAGTGCAAGAAGTGTTCTTTCTGCTCGGGTTAAGTCAGGGTGTTTCACTAGTTTGGGAATGAACTTGACACTGATTGCTTCTTCCAAAGGGTGGAGGAGGGGTCCGATCTCAGGGATGGTACGCATCAGGTAGTTCCAACGATGCTTGACTCCATGGGTGAATGCTGCAAAGGCCGCATGTGGCTCTGTGTTAGCAATCTCCGATAGAGCTTGGATTTCGCTCACCCACTCATTCACCTTTCCCGCTATGTACTGGGTCTTGATGTCCGTAGTGCCAATTACTGCGCCTAGATGTCTTTGGCCGTCCTTAGTTATTTTGACCTCACTTTCGCCGAAAACCTCCAAAGCCCGATCATAATGATCTGGCTTCACGATGAGGAAGGATTTGCTGGCGTTTGGGTGGTACCCTATTTGTGGACCTCGCGATGTTACCAGGTCCCACCACTTTTTGATGTCCTCCACTTTTCCTGCTCCTGTAAGGTCATCAGCATTTGCCACTTGTTTGACCCCAGTTGTTTCAAACTTTATTTCTTGTTGGAGCACTGATAGGCCTATTGCATACATTACCATTGCAACGGGGTCCCCCTGTGTTGTTCCCTCAGTCGACTGTAGGATGGTATCACCTCGTAGAGCCTTGTTGTTTACTATGTAGAGGTCTGAAGGATTCCTATACGAATTTTCAACATATATCGCAAAGCTAGGACACTTGATCTTGATGTTGTGCAGTGCAGCCTTGCGGTTAAGTATGTTGAATGCGTTTGAAGCATCCACCAAGAGAACGGCCTCACAATCACGCTGCTCAAATATCAATCTCATGGCATGAATGGCCGCCTCCCCACCAGCCTGGTGGCCAGCACACACTTGTAGGTTCCCTGCTGCTGCCCTGACATCGTCCTTTACCACCTCCATTATGCACTTTCCGATAATCCGCCTCAGCAGTTCCCCCACCCCTATAGGTCTACATCCTGGTTTCTTTTCCAGAGGAATAAGGCGGCAGGCCGTCAGGGCCTGGAGGTGATGGCAGCAAGAGGATGCAAGCTTTCTTGCAAGGGCGGCAATGGCAGTGCAGAGATCGCTTGCTACAGGGCCAAACTTGTTTGTGCTGAGGATGACTCTCCAACCGTTTGCATCCAGACCTGAAGGGCCGGCTCCTCCACGAGTCTTCAGTGCCTTTTTCCACACCATCTCTCCTGTTATTTTCTCGAACAGGACAGCATTTGGTGGGATATAGGCACCCTGGAGCCTGATGCCTTCATCTTCACTTGCAGGGGGATGCTTCTCTTTCAATAGTTTTAATGTCTCTCTGTTTATTGGCATCACCCCACCGGAAGATTCCTGAGTGAGAGATCTTACCGCGAGAGACACTTTTCCCACACGCATTTTGTTTCCAAATTTTCTTGCCACGTCATCGGTGTTTTGCTTTCCGTCACCCGTAGATTTTAGTCTCTCCTGCAGTGTTCTTGCTTCACATAGGAGATCATCTAGGGCCCCAGTCCGCCACATTGTCAATCTTCTCTTCATTGCTGCCACATTTTCTTTGTGCTTAGCCTTTGTGTGTGTCCTCTGGCAAAATAGATGTGGTATTATTGCCAGTATTTGAAGAGCTAGGGGGGCGAGGAAGCGGTCCTGAGTGTAAACAGTCATGAAGCAAGTCATCTCCCGAATCATTTCTTTGGTGGCCGCACACTTGGGTGGTTCAAATAAGTTAGCGGGCGACCACTTGACAATTTCTGAGTAGGTTTCTTTGACCCATACGCCTGCATTTTCCATCGACATGCCATTCCACAGAGGCGGCTGTCTCTCATTCTCCTCCTGGACACCTGCTACTGAGGGTGCAGCATTTATTAGTACTACATTTTCGGGTTGAGTAGACTCACTGCTATCATTTCGGATATCGTCGGGTGGTTGGGTCCCGGTGATATCCACTGTGGCCGCCTGTGTCGGCTCCCTGCCACGTGGGTTCGGACTCTGGTCTAGCTTCCTGCAATCCACACATGGACGGTTGTTTCTCGCACAAAGACAATTTGTGCAGTTTTGGTTCGGGCTAGCACAGACGCAGCAAAGACTGTTGCCAGGCATAGTGACCAGCACCTTGGGCGACTGATATTTCCGCCTCCGACCTCTGCAATTGGGCCCATACGGACGAAGAAACTAGATCTTATGCGTATGAGGCACAGAGGTGATGGCCTGGCCTGCGGTGTCCGAGTAGTAAGGGCATACGCGCGCGTGTGGTTGTGTCGGGCACCCCCCATGTGGGCGATAATCCACACATGAGAATAAACCACTGGAAGCAAGAATTGTCACACCTAACACTTGATTATATCACTTTGGTAGAGATAGCCACCATTTCTATGGTCTCGCTGATGTAACATTAGTTATATATACTCACTTGGTCAGCCGGCACTACATGGAGTGGCCGTTACTTGAGGCGACCGAAAGCGCGAGGCACTTGGCCCCCATAGGGGCGAGAGTCGCGATGCCACCCTTGCTAGGGTAGGCCTATCGACACACTGGCACTGACACTTGGCAACTCCAGCCACCCACCATTCAAACACTCACAGGCTTACTTGAAGATCGCCGGTGAACACGAGCAATATTTGCGTTTAATGTCGTAAGGAATGAGAAGATGATGCTCAAGGTGACATCCAACGTTCATCGACACACTGTGAAATTCTCGCTCCCACAAACTGAGTATATCCCCACCAATAACACTTTAAATCAGGGAAGGCACCCCAACACACCCACGCCGCCCGGGCCTCCTACTACTACTACTACTACTACTACTACAACTACTACCACACACATCTTCACTACTAGTACTACTACTACTACTACTACTACTACAACTTTTTATTTTTTATTTTTTTTTTTTTTTTACGTGGCCTCCAGCCTCCCCCAATAGCCACACCTTCGCCGCCATTTATTTACCTTAATATTAAATATCCTAATACATAAGAAGCTATCTGTTAGGTGTTCTGGGTAATAAGTTCTATATACAGGAGAGAACACAAACACCTGTATAGTTTTGTAGGTTCGGTTTACTGGATAAGAGTATGTACACAGAGGGAAGTAGCACTCCCTAGCTAGGCTCCTTGTCAACTGCTATAGACGACGTATGGCAAGTGATACATTAGCAGCTTCCATACGTCGCCAGGCACATTAATTAAGCATGTGGGATATGGTAATAACATTGCCACACGCTGCTAGCTAGGCTGAATAAATATAAATGGAGCACATACATAATATACATACATAATACATAATCCAGCATACATAATATACATACACCTCCCTCCCCCCTATACGCTCATAGCAAAGTCTTGAGCGGACCTTTTCTTCTGGATCCGTTCTGAGCGTCGAGGGACTTCATCACTGGGAAGGGTATGGGACTCAACACTGGTGGCGGGGCCGCAGAAGGCATTGTTACAGGGCGGAGAAAACGGCGGTTCCTCCACCACACACGACCACTGGGTAACCGCACCTGGTAGTCCCGTGACCTACCGAGGCCCATGACTACGCCTACTTTGTCCCAACGTAGGGAGGTCGGGTCCTGAACACGGACTTGGGTGCCGACACTCAACCTGGGGAGAGAACGGGCGTGGTCGTTGTAGCGGGCGACGACGTCCTGAACACGTTCGGCGGCTCGGCGATCACAATCCTCTGTCTTGGCCTGCCACTCCTTGGAGAAGGATTGAGGGTGAGCAGGGACACAAGAACGAAGGGGGCGTCCATACAAAACCTGGGCAGGGGAGCGTCCGGTGTAGTTAGGTGTGTTGCGGAGTTCAAGAAGACCCCGGTCGAAGGCCTCGCAGTCAATGTTCCCAGAAGGGGCCACCTTAAGGATGAGGTGCTTCAAGGATTTGACAGCAGCCTCAGCGTGGCCGTTGGACTGCGGGTAATGGGGCGATGACAACACATGCCGGACTCCCCATCGGTCAAGGAATACAGCAAAGTCCCGGCTTGTAAACTGAGGCCCTCCGTCGGTTCGCAGGCGTACAGGAACGCCCACGTCACGGAAGTAGTGGCGGAACTTGCTGATGGTGGCGGCAGACGTCGTGTCATTACCGCACTTGATGACAACCGGCCAACCAGAGAGACGGTCGACAATAACGAGGAAGGACTTTCCTGACACACAGAAAAAGTCGGCCGACACAGACTCAAAGGGGCGGGTGGGGTTGTCGTCACTCATGAAGGGTTCCTGCTGCTGGCTGGGTTGTAGTACTTGGCAGGGCTCACACGCACGGACAACGTTGGAGATGTCGGAGTTGATGCCGGGCCAGAACACAGTCTGTCGTGCACGTCGTTTGGTGGCCTCGGCTCCACGGTGACTGTCGTGAAGGCGAGCCAAGGCGTGGGGACGTGATGCAGCAGGGACAACTACACGTGCTCCGTACAGAACAAGGTCTCCGTCGCAGTAAAGTTCATCGAGGAGTTTCCAATACGGGCGCAGGGTGTTGTGAAGATCGTAGCGGTTGCTAGGAAATCCATTCCTCACACACTCGACAAGTCGGACGTAGGAAGGGTCATCTCGGGCCGCTGTTCGAAGGTCCTCCATTGCCTTGTCGTCATCTGGTGACAGGTCCGAACGAAGGGATTGGACGGCATGGAGAGTGACCACAGTCCTGACGGAAAGAGCGAGGTCGGCGTCGAGCACATGGTCTTCTGGAGTAGGGCGGCTGACGGGAGAGCGGGATAAGGCATCAGGGATGCAGAGCTCCTTACCAGCACGCCACACTGCTGTGAAGATGTACGCCGAGAGCTTCTCTTTCAGACGCTGGAGGCGAGGGTTCTCAACGGCGTCTAGCGTGTAGTGGTTGAGGATCGGGACAAGCGGGCGATGGTCGGTCACTAGGTGAAAGTGTTGCAGGCCTATGAGGTAAAACCTGCACTTGGACATCGCCCAAACCACAGCCAACAGCTCCAACTCAATAGTGGCGTAGCGCGTCTCAGTGTCAGAGAGGAAACGCGAGCCACACTGGACGAGCCGGGACTGCCCTCCACCATGATCCTGCAGTAGGGCGTATCCCACGCCATACAAGCGTGAGGCATCTGTCTGCAGAACTGTCGGCAAGGCTGGGTCAAACGTGGCGAGGACAGGTGGACGAGACAGGGCCTGTTTCACTTGCTGGAAGGCCTTGTCGTGGTCGGGGGTCCACAGGAATGTCCTCTTGGGGCTCATCAGGGGGCGAAGTGGTTGAGCAGCTGCGGAGATGTCCGACGAAAACTCTGCTAACTGGTTGACGAGACCAATGAAGGACCTCAAGTCGGTAAGGTTAGCAGGGGTGGGAAAATCCGTGATGGCGCGGACCTTTTCCGGGTCAGCTGCGATACCATTCCCTGAGAGGGTATACCCACAAAAGTCAACTGAAGAGCTGGCCAGAGCAAACTTGTCGGCATTTAGGGTAATGCCGTGCTTCCGGCACCTGTTGAGTACCTCGTAGATACGGCAGAGGTGATCCATATAATCCTCGTCGTACACGAGTATGTCGTCGACCACTTTCACGCAGTTTGCCAGACCTTGTAGAGCCATGTCACCTCGAAGACAGAAAGCGTCTCCTGTAGCGGCGAATCCCATGGGGCCACGGCAATAACTGTAACGTCCATGCGGGGTGATGAAAGTTGTGAGTGGTCGGTCTTCTTCGGCAAGCTCTATCTGCCAGTATCCACACAGGGCGTCCATCGTCGTGAAGAAGCGCGCCTTCGGGTTCACACTGCGTATAGCTGCAAAGGGCGTGGGAGAAGGGTGCGCAGGACGAGACACCTGGCTGTTGAGCTTGGAGAGGTCGGTGGTGATCCGAACACCACCTTTAGGTTTTGCGACGACAACCATAGGGTGACACCATGGAGACGGGTCATCGCCGGTTGGTGCAATAATTTCTTGGGCGACCATGGAGTCCAGCTCGTTTTTGACCGCCTCGCGGAAGGCCAGGGGAACCAGTCGAGGGGTGTAAATAGCGAAGGGCTTCGCGTCGTCCCTCAGGTGGATCCTCATGGGGGGACCTGCCATCTTCTTGAGAGGCTTGGATTCCAGAGCGGACTTGGTCACCAGAACGTCGCTGAATTCCTTCAGGAAGTACTTCCGAGCATCCGAAGGAGAGGTGTCACTGGCAAGAGGCAGGGGTAGGGCGGCAGCAGGGTCGTTGCTGCTCCCTTTTTGCACCCTGTTGGCGTGTTTTACCTCAAGAATAGGTTTGGGGAAGTCCTGGGAGATGATGGCCAACTCTTGACAATGTCTGTAGGACAGCAAAGGAGTCGGGACACCATTATGCACGTCAATCCAGGCCTGACACGACCTGTTGCCAAAGGTGACATGTGCATAGAGTGAACCCAGGGCTGGGGCCATCTGTGAACCATCTGCCGTGACGCAGAGGTCCTCGGGAGGCGGTCCTAGATCGCTTGGAGAGAGCCCCAAGCATCGCAAATGCTGGGGACCGATGACTGTAGCATCAGCGCCGGTGTCGGGCAACATCTGAAGATGGGATGACACACCGCCGTAGGTCACGATTACGCTGATGTACTGGGGGACTTTGGTCCTGGGATGCGAGGAGTACACCCTCCTAAAATGGGTCGGGCTTTGTCCAGGGTCGTCGTGCCTCTGATTTGGCGACTGTGGGCGGCCCTCTCTGGTGGAAGGGCGCTGAAGCTTCCGCCGACGCTGTCCCTTGGGTTTGTGGGTAGGGCAACACTTGTCATAGTGGCCCAGACGACCGCACACATTGCACTGGACGCGTTTGGCTGGGCACCGTACTGTGAGCGACCAGTGGCCCTTACGGTCACAACTGTTGCAGGTAGACTGAGCAGCTGGACACACCTGTGTTCCGTGCTGCTTACCACAGTTGTTGCAAAATGAACCGGGCGTGGACGTGGTGGGCGAAGGCGTAGGAGCAGACTTCTTGTCCTTCTTGTACCGGGAAACAGCGCGTACAGCTGTAGGGGGAGCACGGATGGCAGAGGTGGCACACCTGGCAGCCTCATAGGAGCGACATATCGTCAACACATCCTGAAGAGAAGAGGAAGAGTCGAGGGAGGTGAGGCGTTGGACAAGTTCCTCGTCCTTAACACCCATCAAGATCACCTGCTTCAACTGGGTCTCCTCGCACTGCTGGTGGTGGCCTAGACATATATCTACCTCTTCCGAGGCTCTCCTAAGACGTACATAAAAAGCGTCAAAAGACTCACCCTCCATCTGTCTGCAGCTAAACAATTCCCTCCTGCGCAGAGCTTCATTCTGCTGTCCTTTGATGTGCCGTTGTAGAACGTCCAGTACCTCCTCTACAGACAGCAAAGAGGTTGGGGGTACCTGCAACGTATGTTCCAAGACACGCTGAATTTCCAAGGACAGGCACATACGCAGCTGGATGAGTTGTTTAGGCTGAGACAAACTCTGGAGATCCACCATTGTAGAATAATCAGCCCATCGCCGCCGCCATTCACGAAAAGTCTGGAAATTCACATCAGGCTTCAAGATGGGAGGTGTTTGAGCTGCTGCTTTAGGTGGGGCTGGGGGGCGTGAAGGAAGCATGGATGATGTATCTGAACCAGTCAGTACCGAGGCAGTGTTAGAGCCAGGGGCTTGGTTAACAGTGAGGCGAGATATCAAAGCTTCGAACCGTGCACTGTCTTCCATTCTCCGTTGGTGGTCTCGTTCTGCCTCTGCTTGCCTTCTGTGCTCATCCGCCAAACGTCTGTGAGCTTCATCCTCGCGTCTCTCATCTCTCATAAACTTCATTAAGGCAATTATCTCTGGGGACAACGCTGAATATCGAGGTGAAGGGCTGCGCGATGTTGTGGGAGCTGGAGCGTCGTGGCCGGCCTGGTCATCCATCTCTGGGGGACTATCATCCGCTTGACTCATCCAGGCGCTGGGTCCACGGCTACGTAAGGCGTGAGACATAACTACTTCATCTGTGTACTGTGTCTTAAATCAGTGTTGACCGGTCAGCCCGTCGTATCAACAAGATTTCAGACAAAAAATTTAATGAAATACACACAGATAAGTAGGTTATATATATAAAATATATATAATGAAGCCGCGCGGTCAGCAAGTGTTAGTACATGTATGTGTGTGTGTGTGTGTGTGTCCCGGGCAAAGCGTCTCGCCCCAGCTGTGAGGGGGGGTGGAGGCGGCGCTGTGAGGGAGGGGGGTGGAGACAGCGAGCTCAGTCACCCTCTGTAAACGGTCAGAGAGGGGTGCGCTGAACTCTACTCCCCACAAATGCCCAGAACATGCCGTATACCTTGGAAATCCTTTCGAACAAGGTCACACATGAATGGCACGAAACACACAATGCACTAAACACTTCACAGAAAATCACCGTCACTGACACTGCTCAAAGTTGCGAAATTCTTCGAGGGATGACGCGGCGGTTGACACAAGGTGGGAGTCCATAAGCCGGCTTTCACAAACTTGCACTAATCACTCGTAATTATCCAGTAAGATTACGCACTGCGCCATGTTAGGTGTTCTGGGTAATAAGTTCTATATACAGGAGAGAACACAAACACCTGTATAGTTTTGTAGGTTCGGTTTACTGGATAAGAGTATGTACACAGAGGGAAGTAGCACTCCCTAGCTAGGCTCCTTGTCAACTGCTATAGACGACGTATGGCAAGTGATACATTAGCAGCTTCCATACGTCGCCAGGCACATTAATTAAGCATGTGGGATATGGTAATAACATTGCCACACGCTGCTAGCTAGGCTGAATAAATATAAATGGAGCACATACATAATATACATACATAATACATAATCCAGCATACATAATATACATACACTATCCTATCTGTGTTAAATTAGTACTACTACTACTACTACTACTACTACTACTACCACACACATCTTCACTACTAGTACTACTACTACTACTACTACTACAACTACTACTACACACATCTTCACTACTAGTACTACTACTACTACTACTACTACTACTAACTACCACACACATCTTCACTACTAGTACTACTACTACTACTACTACAACTACTACCACACACATCTTCACTACTAGTACTACTACTACTACTACTACTACTACTACTACTACTATCTTCACTACTAGTACTACTACTTTTTTTTTTTTTTTTTAACGTGGCCTCCAGCCTCCCCCAATAGCCACACCTTCGCCACCATTTATTTACCTTAATATTAAATATCCTAATACATAAGAAACTATCCTATCTGTGTTAAATTAGTTGAGCTGCAGATCCATGCGGCATTCAGTGACTGTAGCCTCATAGTCGATATCTGCAGCAGTTGTCGGAGTAGGGGCAGAAGCTCACGTTCCCCTGAGGCAGAGCAAAGCCGACCGAAGGAGAGAGAAGGACAGTCGACATCTCATCCAGGCTGTGACATAACTTCTGGGCTGCCGCTTCTGTTCGGAGATCAGCTCCGCGAGTCTGGCGTAGAAACATCTTGCACTTGGGCCCATCCCACCAGAGGTTGTGAACACTAGAGGAGTGAAGCTGCCTTGATCAACATTTTGAATTCTCTCCCCATATGCCCTTCTCTTGTCGTTCTCGTTCCTCCTATGCGCAGCATCGAGAGCTAGGTTACGGTGACAAACGGCCATGGGATCAAAAATCCTGATGTCGAAGAAAGCTCGCTGTCCCCGCGTCCAGAATCCTCGAGCACTGACGTCCACACGGGCTTCGTTAGATGTGTTTGAAGTCCTGTGTTGGAAGATCTCGCCATCCAGTGGAAGGAGGGTCGGTTCTACCATGACGTCCCGGCAGATTTCCTTCAACATATTTGCTGTGAGATCCCTTACCTCGTCATGCCTCATGCATATGAAGCCCCCCTTCTTGCAAACCATGGCGTGATCGCCATCATAGGAATAGCCACACACGCATTGGGAGGGCAAACCATCTACTGGCCAACCGTACCTTAGAGCAATGGCATCTGTAAATTCTTGTTTGTTAAGGCTGAAACCATTTGCCCTTATCGGTAACGTAGTTAGCCAGTTCGAGGCGCCCACCTCCTGCGCTATAGCTACTTTTTTTGTCAAATTTTCTGGAACCAGCAGCAATAGTTGCTGCAACATGTCATTTTGGCAGTGCTGCCGATCTGTTGTAATGGACCTACGGATCTTATTAACTTCGCTGGTGTCCACTTCCCCTGTTGCATTCTGGGCTATTATGTGGTCAGTGAAGGCTGCCGTGAGCTTAAGTGAATTTTGATGTTCAGAGTCAGCAATCTCCTCTGGATTAGTTAGTCCCATCCCTCCCAGTCTTGGTGGAAGTGCAAGAAGTGTTCTTTCTACTAGGGTTAAGTCGTGGTGTTTCACTAGTTTGGGAATGAACTTGACACTGATTGCTTCCTCCAAAGGGTGGAGGAGGGGTCGGAACTCAGGGATGGTACGCATCAGGTAGTTCCAACGATGCTTGACTCCATGTGTGAATGCTGCAAAGGCCGCATGTGGCTCTGTGTTAGCAATCTCCGATAGAGCATGGATTTCGCTAACCCACTCATTCACCTTTCCCCCTATGTACTGGGTCTTGAAGTCCGTAGTGCCAATTACTGCGCCTAGATGTCTTTGGCCGTCCTTAGTTATTTTGACCTCACTTTCGCCGAAAACCTCCACAGCCCGATCATAATGATCTGGCTTCACGATGAGGAAGGATTTGCTGGCGTTAGGGTGGTACCCTATATGTGGACCTCGCTATGTTACCAGGTCCCACCACTTTTTGATGTCCTCCACTTTTCCTGCTCCTGTGAGGTCATCAGCATATGCCACTTGTTTGACCCCAGTTGTTTCATACTTTATTTCTTGTTGGAGCACTGATAGGCCTATTGCATACATTGCCATTGCAACGGGGTCCCCCTGTGTTGTTCCCTCGGTCGACTGTAGGATGGTATCACCTCGTAGAGCCTTGTTGTTTACTATGTAGAGGTCTGAAGGATTCCTATACGACTTTTCAACATACATCGCAAAGCTAGGACACTTGATCTTGATGTTGTGCAGTGTAGCCTTGCGGTTAAGTATGTTGAATGCGTTTGAAGCATCCACCAGAAGAACGGCCTCACAATCACGCTGCTCAAATATCAATCTCATGGCGTGAATGGCCGCCTCCCCACCAGCCTGGTGGCCAGCACACACTTGTAGGTTCCTTGCTGCTGCCCTGACATCATCCTTTACCACCTCCATTATACACTTTCCGATGATCCGCCTCAGCACTTCCCCCACCCCTATAGGTCTACATCCTGGATTCTTTTCCAGAGGAATAAGGCGGCAGGCCGTCAGAGCCTGGAGGTGATGGCAGCAAGAGGATGCAAGCTTTCTTGCAAGGGTGGCAATGGCAGTGCAGAGTTCGCTTGCTACAGGGCCAAACTTGTTAGCGCTGAGGATGACTCTCCAACCGTTTGCATCCAGACCTGAAGGGCCGGCTCCTCCTCGAGTCTTCAGTGCCTTTTTCCACACCATCTCTCCTGTTATTTTCTCGAACAGGACAACATTTGGTGGAATATAGTCACCCTGGAGCCTGATGCCTTCATCTTCACTTGCAGGGGGATGTTTCTCTTTCAATAGTTTTAATGTCGCACTGATTATTGGCATCACTCCACCGGAGGATTCCTGAGTGAGAGATCTTACCGCGAGAGACACTTTTCCCACACGCATTTTGTTTCCAAATTTTCTTGCCACGTCATCGGTGTTTTGCTTTCCGTCACCCGTAGATTTTAGTCTCTCCTGCAGTGTTCTTGCTTCACATAGGAGATCATCTAGGGCCCCAGTCCGCCACATTGTCGATCTTCTCTTCATTGCTGCCACATTTTCTTTGTGCTTAGCCTTTGTGTGTGTCCTCTGACAAAATAGATGTGGTATTATTGCCAGTATTTGAAGAGCTAGGGGGGCGAGGAAGCGGTCCTGAGTGTAATCAGTCATGAAGAAAGTCATCTCCCGAATCATTTCTTTGGTGGCCGCACACTTGGGTGGTTCAAATAAGTTAGCGGGCGACCACTTGACAATTTCTGAGTAGGTTTCTTTGACCCATACGCCTGCATTTTCCATCGACATGCCTTTCCACTGAGGCGGCAGTCTCTCATTCTCCTCCTGGACACCTGCTACTGAGGGAGCAGCATTTATTAGTACTACATTTTCGGGTTGAGTAGACTCACTGCTATCATTTGGGATATCATTGGGTGGTTGGGTCCCGGCGATATCCACTGTGGCCGCTTGTGTCGGCTCCCTGCCACGTGGGTTCCGACACTGGTCTAGCTTCCTGCAATCCACACATGATCGATTGTTTCTCGCACAAAACCAATTTGTGCAGTTTTGGTTCGGGCTAGCACAGACGCAGCAAAGACTGTTGCCAGGCATAGTGACCAGCAACTTGGGCGACAGATATTTCCGCCTCCGACCTCTGCTATTGGGCCCATACGGACGAAGGAACTAGATCTTATGCGTATGAGGCACTGGGGTGACAGCCTGGCCTTCGGTGTCCGAGTAGTAAGGGCATACGTGCGCGTGTGGTTGTGTCGGGCACCCCCCATGTGGGCGATAATCCACACATGAGAATAATCCACTGGGAGCAAGAATTGTCACACCTAACACTTGATTATGTCACTTTGGTAGAGATAGCCACTACTACAACTACTACTACACACATCTTCACTACTAGTACTACTACTACTACTACTACTACTACAACTACCACACACATCTTCACTACTAGTACTACTACTACCACTACTACTACAACTACTACCACACACATCTTCACTACTAGTACTACTACTACTACTACTACTACTACTACTACTACTACTACTACTACACACATCTTCACTACTAGTACTACTACTACTACTACTACTACAACTACCACACACATCTTCACTACTACTATTACTACTACTACTACTACTACTACTACTACTACTACTACTACTACTACACACATCTTCACTACTAGTACTACTACTACTACTACTACTACTACTACTACTACTACTACTACTACTACAACTACTACCACACACATCTTCACTACCACCACGAGACTACTATTACACACAACTTTACTACTACAAGTCTACTACTACCACTACTACTATTACTCGCACACACATCTTCACTACCACCACGAGACTACTATTACACACAACTATACTACTACAAGTCTACTACTACCACTACTACTATTACTCGCACACACATCTTCACTACAACCACGAGACTAATACTACTACCATCACACACATATTAACTACTATCACGAGACTACTACTACTACTACTCCTACTACTACCACACATATCTTCACTACTACTACCACACACATCTTCACTACTACTACTACTAATACTACAACTACTACCACATACATCTTCACTACAACCACGAGACATTTTAACTACTATCACGAGACTACTACTACTGCCACTATTACTACTTCTACTACTATCACGCACATATTCACTACTACCACGAGACTAGTACTACTACAACTACTACCACGCACATATTCACTACTACCACGATACTACTACTACTACTGTGCACACACACACACACACACACACACACATACCTCTTACTATAAATATTCAAGTGTTAATCTCGTTAAACTAGACCTAACAGTATAGTTTACGAGAAGCATAAAACACATTATGAAGTTCCCCCGCAAGACAGAGCGCGGAGCAATTCACCTTCGCTCCCGTGTGGTGCCGCCAGCTGGTGTTCGTAGGAGTGCAAGGTTGGCGAACAAAGGACCCTTTTGGTTCCTTAAGGACTTAATGAGTTGTGGCCCATGTGTCCGTAGGTGGTGCTGGGAACTAGAGGACCTCCCCGATAACACCTTTAGGTTATATATTGATCCTGCGCCTCAAACCTGTGACTTCCCCGTTTGCGATATAGACACTATCCCTGTCTGCTTGACGGACTCACAGCACGTTTCAACCACTATCAACGAGGAGCCTTGTCAGTTCCTGGTGGACTCCGGGGTGGGCAAGGTGGACCTTACTCACGAGTCTGCCCTCAGCGTCGGAGTCCTTGGTCGACAGTGTCGATGG
Source organism: Homarus americanus (assembly GCF_018991925.1). Taxonomy (NCBI): domain Eukaryota; kingdom Metazoa; phylum Arthropoda; class Malacostraca; order Decapoda; family Nephropidae; genus Homarus; species Homarus americanus. The sequence goes on from NW_024748466.1 coordinate 14,625, forward strand.
AGACGAAAGCCCGTGTATGAATCTGGTCTAAAGTACCAGAAGATGCGGGTTGGTTGCACTAATAATGTTGAGATATAGTTCAACCACGACATCAAAATAACCTGCAGAGCGCGTGTGCTCCCTTCAACGTCTAAGGGTTATGAAAACAAGATCGGCAGTTCACTCCTGCAAAAGACTCGCACCATCCAGAGATGGCAGCCAGAATCTGAACTGTACATCAGGGACAATGAGCCAGGATACTGGAAGAGACAAGTTATTCCTGCGTCACAGTATCTCTATGCCAACGCTTATTTCACCCCGTCATGCGAGGGTCCCCGAATGAAAATAAAGATAGAGTCAGGTGAGCCTGACTTTATTGTCGCCACCCACGTCGCTAAAAATCTTGAATCGTGGGGCGTGAACCCCAGCAACGTCGAGATCCATATGAAAGGGTTAACCTTCTTGAGGGCTGAGAACATAAAGGTGAGGGACATGAGCACCTTTGACTTTATAATAGGTTATGGTTTTCTCAGGAGCTACCGCTGTGCTCTCGACTATGAGAAAAAAGATCTCTATCTGCAAACATCTGACAGAAAAGTCCGCTCACACTTACGGACGATGAAACTGTGAGACCGTTGAGTCGTGGCCCAGTATGCCCTGGTGTGTCCCTCAAGGCCTCGGTGTGTCCCTCAAGGCCAGTAGTGTTGTGTCTTCAATGATAATCATTAATTTGAAGCACACACATGGAATGTTCTTGTTCTGTAAAGTTTGCATATGTTATATAATTTATGTGTAATAAATGTAATCTATCTTCTGGTTAACAAAACTTTTTAATCACCCTAGACTACTACGACTACATGGCCTCCAGCCTCCCCCAATAGCCACACCTTCGACACTATTTTATAACCTTAAAATTAACGATCCTAATACTATTTTTTTTAAACGTAACCTCCAGCCTCCCCCAATATGCCACACCTTTGCCACTATTTTATTACCTTAAAATTAAATATCCTAATACAAAAGTAACTACCCTAGCTGTGTTGAGTTAGTTGAGCTGCAGATCCATGCAGCATTCAGTGACTGTTGCCTCGTAGTTAATATCTGTAACTGTTGTCGGCTTTGGGGTGGGTTCGGTTATATGTTGGCTTACAAAACAGTCCTGGATTGTTTCAAGAAAATCCTCTGATTCTGCGTTACCAGTAAGGTCAATCCAATCTATTTGGCTAAAGTTAAAGTCGTCTACTATACAGACTTTGCTATCAAGATTAGGAGGTCTATATATTACTCTTGTGATTAATTTTTCCCTACCATCGATTAATTCTATCCATTTTTTTTTGTATTCTGCTCAGTTTTTATTTACTTATTTATTTCACACTTCAGATTATCCCTGACATACAATAGATTGTTACTCCGCCTCCTTTCCTAATCTGCCTATCGGTATGGAATAATTTATAACCTGTAATTTAGTATTCGACAGGTAACTCACGCGAGTCTAGGCTTATCCATGTTTCGGTGAATGCTATTATATGGACTTTTTCGGTACATACCAACGCCCTGATCATTTTGTTTCTCATACTTCTACTGTTTGCGAAGTAGACATTTAAGTTAGTCGTGTTTTGAGTCCTCTCTTTGTCGTGTTTAGGTTTTAACTCCCTGCCTAATTTAGCTTTGTCATAATTCCTAGCACTATTTCCCTGACACCTTTCACTTTGTTTACCCGCTCCCACTGCAGTCTCCTCCACTCCCGTGCTCATATGTTCTCCTAGCAGTTTAAAGACTTCGGCATCTTTTGAACTGCCCTCTCGAGAGAGTCAGCCAGGGTTGCCACCCCATCCTTAGACAGATGCACCCCATTCCTAGCATAAAGGTCCCTTCGGTGGTCAAGGATGTGTGTGTGTGTGTGTGTGTTGGAT
>NW_024748467.1:0-27401 GCF_018991925.1 Homarus americanus
CCTCCGACACTCCCAGGTACCTTCTCATGCTCCCAGGTACACCTCCGAACACTCCCAGGTACACCTCTGACACTCCCAGGTACCTCTGATACTCCAAGGTACCTCTGACACTCTCGGCCACAACTCTGACCTCCCAGGTACACCTCCCAGCACTCCAGGTACACCTCTGACCTCTCTGGTACACCTCTGACACTCCCAGGTACACCTCCTTGCTCAGGTACACCTTTGACACTCAGGTACTCGTGACATTCCTGGTACACCTCTGCCTTCCCACCTCCCAGCTTGCTGCAGGTACACCTCCGCCACTCCCAGGTACACCTCTGATACTCCCAGGTACACTTCTCACACTCCCAGGTACACCTCCGACACTCCCAGGTACATGACACTCCCAGGTACACCTCTGACACTCCCAGGTACACATCCCAGCCTCCCAGGTACACCTCCAGACACTCCTGGGTACACCTCTCACACTCTCAGGTACACCTCTCACCTCCCAGTTTCTCCTCTGACACTCCTGAACTTCTCTGACACTCCCAGGTACACCTCAGACACTCCCAGGTACACCTCAGACCTCCCAGGTACACCTCTGACATTCCCAGGCACACCTCTGACACTCCCAGGTACACCATGACACTGCAGGTACACCTCTGACACTCCATGTGCACCTCCGACCTCCCAGGTACACCTCTGACACTCCCGAGTACACCTCAGACACTCCCAGGTACCCTGACACTCCCAAATTTGAACACTCTCAGGTACCTTATCACACTCGCAGGTACCTCCGACACTCCAGGTACCTCAGCTACTCCAGGTACACCTCTACGCACTCCCAGGTACACCTCTGACACTCCAGGTACACCTCTGACACTCCCAGGTCACCTCTGACCTCCCAGGTACTCACCCCAACACTCAGGGTACACCTCTGCACTCCCAGGTACCTCTACACTCCCAGGTACACCTCTGACCTCCCAGGTATACCTCTGACACTCCCAGGTCACCTCTGACACTGCCAGGTACTACACTGACATTCCCTGGTACACCTCTGGCACTCCAAGTACACCTCTGACACTCCCAGGTATACCTCTGACCTCCCAGGTACACCTCTGACACTGCCAGGTACTCAGCAGCTCTCCTGGTAACCATTGACACTCCCAGGCTCTGGCCTCCCAGGTACACCCCAGACACTCCCAGGTACCTCCTCACACTCCCAGATTAACCTCTGACACGTCTAGGTACTCCTCTGTCACTCCCTAATACCTTCTAACAATCCCAGGTACACCGCTGACATTCCAGGTACCGCAGCACTGCCAGGTACACCTCAGACACTGCCAGGTACCACCTCAGACACTGCCAGGTACACCTCAGACACTCCAAGTGCACCTCTGACACTCCATGTGCACCTCTGACACTCCCAGGCACACCCCTGACACTCCCAGATACCCCAGACACTCCCAGGTACACTCCTCACACTCCTAGGTACACCTCTGACACTTCTAGGTACTCCTCTGTCACTCCCTGATACACCTCTAACAATCCCAGGTACACCGCTGACACTCCCAGTACCCTCGGCCTCCCAGGTACACCTCCGACACTGCCAGGTACACCTCAGACATTACCAGGTACACCTCAGACACTGCCAGGTACACCTCAGCCACTCCCAGGTACACCTCAGACACTCCAAGGTGCACCTCTGACACTCCAGTGCACCTCCTGACACTCCCAGGCACACCTCTGACCTCCCAGGTACACCTCCTCTCCCAGGTACACCGCCAGCCTCCCAGGTACATCTCTGACACTCCCAAGTACACCTCTGACACTCCCAGGTACACCTCCGACACTCCCGGTACACCTAAGACACTCCCAGGTACCTTCATCCTCAGTTACCTCCGACTCACCCAGGTACACCTCCGACACTCTCAGGTACACCTCTGACCTCCCAGGTACCTCTGACACTCCCAGGTACACCTCTGCCTCCCAGGTACACCTTTGACACTCCCAGGCTCATGACATTCCTGGTACACCTCCTGACACTCCCAGGTACACCGCCCAGCACTGCCAGGTACACCTCCCAGCACTCCAGGTACACCTCTGACACTCCCAGGTACACTTGTCACCCGCAGGTACCTCCGACACTCCCAGGTACATCTTTGACACTCCCAGGTACCTCTGACACTCAAGGTACATCTCTGACACTCCCAGGTACACCTCTGACACTCCCAGGTACTCCACTGACATTCCTGGTACATCTCTGACATCCGGTACACCTCTGACTCTGGGTACTCCACTGACACTCCCTGGTACCTCCTAACTCCCAGGTACACCTCAGACACTCCCAGGTACACACCCCCAGCACTGCCAGGTACACCTCCAGACACTGCCATGTACACCTCAGACACTGCCAGGTACACCTCCAGACACTCCCAGGTACACCTCAGACACTCCAGGTGCATCTCTGACACTCCCAAGTGCACCTCCTGACACACTGAGCACCTCTGACACTCCCAGGTACACCTCAGACACTCCCAGGTACACCTCCCACCTCCCAGGTACACCTCTGACACTCCCAGGTGCACTTCTGACACTCCCAGGCACACCTCCGACACTCCCAGGGACACCTCCGACACTCCCAGGTACACTTCTTACACTCCCAGGTACCTCAGACACTCCCAGGAACACCTCAGACACTCCCAGGTACACCTCTGACACTCCCAGGTACACCTCAGACACTCCTGGGTACACCTCTCACTCTCAGGTACCTCTCCACACTCCCAGGTTCTCCTGTGACACTCCCTGGATCTTCTCTGACACTCCCAGGTACACCTCTGACACTCCAATGTACCTCAGACACTCCCAGTGCCTCTGACTTTCCCAGGCACACCTCTGACACTCCCAGGTACACCGCTGACACTGCCAGGTACACCTCTGACACTCCCAGGTACACCTCTGACCTCCCAGGTACCTTCTCACACTCCCAGGCACCTCTGACACTCCCAGGTACACCTCTGACACTCCCAGGTACACATCTGCACTCCCAGGTACCTCTGACACTCCCAGGTACACCTTTGACACTCCCAGGTACTTCACTGACATTCCCTGGAACACCTCTGACACTCCCAGGTACAACGCTGACACCGCAGGTCACCTCCATCACTCCCAGGTACCTCCGACACTCCCAGGTACACCTCTGACACTCCCAGGTACACCTCTGACACTCCGAGGTACACCACTGACCTCCCAGGTACAACTCTGACACTCCCAGGTACACCTCTGACACTCCTAGGTACACCTCTGACCTCCCAGGTACAACTCTGACACTCCCGGTACTCCACTGACATTCCTTGGTACACCTCTGACACTCCCTGGTATACCTCTGACACTCCCAGGTACACCTCTGACACCCCAAGGTACACCTCCGATACTCCCAGGTACACCTCTGACACCCCAGTTCCGCCTCCGACACTCCCAGGTACAACTCCGACCTCCCAGGTAAACCTCCGATACTCTAGGTACACCCCTGACACTCCCAGGTACACCCTCTGACACTCCTAGGTATTCCTCTGACCTCCCTGGTACACCTCTGACACTCCAAGTACCTCAGACACTCTGGTACACCTCTGACACTCCCAGGTACACCTCTTTCACTCCCTGGTTCTCCTACCTCCCAGTACACCTCAACACTCCCAGAACACCTCAGACACTCCCAGCTCTGACACTCCCAGGTACACCTCTGACACTCCCAGGTACACCTCCTGACACTCCCAGGTACACCTCTGACCTCCCAGGTACACCTCCAGACACTCCCTAGGTACACCTCTCACACTCTCCAGGTACACCCTCTCACTCCCAGGTTCTCCTGTGACATTCCCTGGAACTTCCTGACACTCCCAGGTACACCTCAGACACTCCCAGGTACACCTCAGACACTCCCAGGTACACCTCTGACATTCCCAGGCACACCTCTGACACTCCCAGGTACACCTCTGACACTGCCAGGTACCCCAGACACTCCAGGTACACCCCAGACACTCTCCAGTGCCACTTTTCACACTCGCAGGTACACCTCCGTGCTCCCAGGTACACCTCTGCAGCCTCCCAGGTACACCTCCTGACACTCCCAGGTACACCTCTGCCTCCCAGGTACACCTCTGACACTGCCAGGTACACCTCTGACCTCCAGGTACTCATTGACACTCCAGGGTACACCTCTGACCTCCCAGGTACACCTCTGACACTCCCAGGTACATCTCTGACACTCCCAGGTATCACCTCTGACACTCCCAGGTACACCTCTGACACTGCTAGGTACTCACTGACATTCCCTGGTACACCTCTGACACTCCAGGTACACGTCCGACACTCCCAGATACACCTCTGACACTCCCAGGTACAGCTCTGACACTCCCAGGTACACCTCTGACACTCCCAGGTCTCCACTGACACTCCGTGGTACACCCCTGACCTCCCAGGTACACTTCTGACACTCCCAGGTACACCCCAGACACTCCCAGGTACATTTCTCACACTCCTAGGTACACCTATGACACTTCAGGTACTCTCTGTCACTCCCTGATACACCTCTAACACTCCCAGGTACCTTTGACACTCCCAGGTACAACTGCTTACTGCCAGGTACCTCAGACACTGCCAGGTACACCTCAGACACTGCAGGGTACACCTCAGACACTCCAGGTGCACCTCTGACCTCCAAGTGCACCTCTGACACTCCCAGGCACAACTCTGTCACTCCAGTGCCCTCTGACACTCACGGTACTCCACTGACACTCCTGGTACACCCCTGACACTCCGAGGTACACCTCTGACACTCCCAGGTACACCCCAGACACTCCCAGGTACACTTCTCACACTCCCTAGGTACCTCTGACACTTCTAGGTACTCCTCTGTCACTTCCTGATACACCTCTAACTCTCCCAGGTACCGCTGACACTCCCAGGTACACTGCTGACACTGCCAGGTACTCCTCAGACACTGCAGGTACACCTCCAGACACTGCCAGGTACACCTCAGGCACTCCCAGGTACACCTCAGACACTCCAAGGTGCACCTCTGACACTCAAGTGCACCTCTGACCTCCCAGGCACCTCTGACACTCCCAGGTACACCTCCGACACTCCCAGGTACATCTCCGACACTCCCAGGTACCTTCTTTCACTCCCAGGTACACCTCCGACACTCCAAGGTACACCTCTGACACTCCCAGGCCTCTCTGACCTCCCAGGTACACCTCCTGACACTCCTAGGTACACCTCTGACACTCCCAGGTACACCTCTGACACTCCCAGGTACTCCACCAGCATTCCTTGGTACACCTCTGACCCTCCCAGGTATACCTCTGACACTCCCAGGTACCTCTGACACCCCAGGTACACCTCCGTCTCCAGGTACACCTCTGACACCCCAGTTCCGCCTCCGACACTCCCAGGCCAACTCCGGCTCTCCCAGGTAAACCTCCATACTCCTAGGTACACCCCTGAACTCCAGGTACACCTCTGACACTCCTAGGTATTCCTCTGACACTCCTGGTACACCTCTGACACTCCCAGGTACACCTCAGACACTCCCTGGTACACCTCCGAACACTCCTAGGTACACCTCTCACTCCCTGGTTCTCCCCTGACACTCCAGGTACACCTCAGACACTCCCAGGAACACCTCAGACACTCCTAGGTACACCTCTGACACTCCCAGGTACACCTCAGACACTCCCTGGGTACACCTCTCCCACTCTCAGTGCCTCTCACACCTCCCAGGTTCTCCTGTGACATTCCTGGAACTTCTCTGACACTCCAGGTACCTCAGACACTCCCAGGTACACCTCAGACACTCCCAGGTACACCTCTGACATTCCCAGGCAGACACTCCGACACTCCGTGCACACCGCCCACCTGCCAGGTACACCCCAGACACTCCCAGGTACACCCAGACACTCTCAGGTACACTTTTCACACTCCGCAGGTACACCTCCGATACTCCCAGGTACCTCTGACACTCCCAGGTACACCTCTGACACTCCCAGGAACACCTCTGACACTCCCAGGTACACCTCTGACACTGCCAGGTACACCTCTGACACTCCCAGGTACTCCATTGACACTCCAGGGTACACCTCTGACACTCCCAGGGACACCTCTGACACTCCCAGGTACATCTCTGACACTCCCAGGTATACCTCTGACACTCCCAGGTACACCTCTGACACTGCTAGGTACTCCACTGACATTCCCTGGTACACCTCTGACACTCCCAGGTACCGTCCGACACTCCCAGATACACCTCTGACACTCCCAGGTACAGCTCTGACACTACCAGGTACACCTCTGACACTCCAGGTACTCACTGACACTCCGTTACACCTGACACTCCCAGGTACACTTCTGACCTCCCAGGTACACCCCAGACACTCCCAGGAACATTTCTCACACTCCTAGGTACACCTATGACACTTCTAGGTACTCCTCTGTCACTCCTGATACACCTCTAACACTCCCAGGTACACCGCTGCTCCAGGTACAACGCTAACACTGCCAGGTACACCTCAGACACTGCCAGGTACACCTCAGACGCGATGCACCTCAGACACTCAGGTGCACCTCTGACACTCCCAAGTGCCCCTCTGACACTCCCAGGCACAACTCTGTCACTCCGAGGTACCTCTGACACTCCCAGTACTCACTGACCTCCCTGGTACACCCTGACACTCCAGGTACCTCTGACACTCCCAGGTACACCCCAGACACTCCCAGGTACACTTCTCACTCCTAGGTACCCTCTGACACTTCTGGTACTCTCTGTCACTTCCTGATACACCTCTAACACTCCCAGGTACACCGCTGACCTCCCAGGTACACCGCCGCACTGCCAGGTACTCCTCAGACACTGCCAGGTACACCTCAGACACTGCCAGGTGGGCACTCCCAGGTACACCTCGAACACTCAGGTGCACCTCTGACACTCCCAAGTGCACCTCTGACACTCCCAGGCACACCTCTGACCTCCCAGGTACACCTCCGACACTCCCAGGTACATCTCCGACCTCCCAGGTACACTCTTTCACTCCCAGGTACACCTCCGACACTCAAGGTACACCTCTGACCTCCCAGGTGCACCTCTGACACTCCCAGGCACACCTCTGACACTCCCAGGTACACCTCGACACTCCCAGGTACCTGACACTCCAGGTACACCTCTGCAGCCTCCCAGGTGCACTTCACCTCAGGCACACCTCCGACACTCAGGGACACCTCCGAACTCCAGGTACACCTCAGACACTCCTGGGTACACCTCTGACACTCCCAGGTACACCTCAGACACTCCTAGGTACACCTCTCACACTCTCAGGTACACCTGTCCACCTCCCAGGTTCTCTGACACTCCCTGGATCTTCTCTGACACTCCCAGGTACACCTCAGACACTCCATGTACACCTCAGACACTCCAGGTACACCTCTGACTTCAGCACCTCTGACAATCAGGTACCGTGACACTGCCAGGTACACCTCTGACACTCCATGTACACCTCCGACTCCCAGGTACACCTCTGACACTCCCAGGTACACCTCGACACTCCCAGGTACTCCACTGACCTCAGGTACACCTCTGACACTCAGGTACACTGACACTCCCAGGTACGTCTGATACTCCCAGGTATACCTCCGACGCTCCCAGGTACCTCTGACACTCCTAGGTACACTTCTCACACTCCCAGGCACCTCTGACACTCCCAGAGTACCTCTGACACTCCCAGGTACCACATCTGACACTCCAGGTACCTCTGACACTCCCAGGTACACCTTTGACACTCCCAATTGTTCACTGACATTCCCTGGTACACCTCTGACACTCGCAGGTACAACGCTGACACTGGCAGGTACACCTCCGACACTCCCAGGTACCTCCGACACTCCGGTACACCTCTGACACTCCCAGGTACACCACTGACACTCCAAGGTACACCACTGACACTCCCAGGTACAACTCTGACCTCCAGGTACACCTCTGACACTCCAGGTACAACTCTGACACTCCCAAGTACAACTCTGACACTCCCAGGTACTCCCACTGACATTCCCAGGTACACCTCTGACCTCCCTGGTATACCTCTGACCTCCCAGGTACACCTCTGACACCCCAGGTACACCTCCGATACTCCCAGGTACACCTCCAGCACCCCAGTTCCGCCTCCGACACTCCCAGGTACAACTCCGACACTCCCAGTTAACCTCCGATACTCTAGGTACACCCTGACACTTCCAGGTACACCTCTGACACTCCTAGGTATTCGCTGACACTCCTGGTACACCTCTGACACTCAGGTACCTCAGACACTCCCTGGTACACCTCTGACACTCCCAGGTACACCTCTTTCACTCCCTGGTTCTCCCCTGACACTCCAGGTACACCTCAACGCACTCCAGGAACACCTCAGACACTCCATAGGTACACCTCTACACTCCCAGGTACACCTCAGACACTCCCATCTCACCTCTCAGGTACACCTCACCTCCCAGGTTCTCCTGTTCCTGGAACTTCTCTGACACTCCCAGGTACACCTCAGACACTCCCAGGTACCTCAGACACTCCCGTACACCTCTGACATTCCCAGGCACACCTCTGACACTCAGGTACCTCTGACACTGCCAGGTACCCCAGACACTCCCAGGTGCACCCCAGACACTCCCAGGTACACTTTTCACACTCCGCAGGTACACCTCCGATACTCCCAGGTACACCTCTGACACTCCAGGTACACCTCTGACACTCCCAGGAACACCTCTGACATCGGTACACCTCTGACACCAGGTACACCTCTGACACTCCCAGGTACTCCATTGACACTCCAGGGTACCTCAACCTCCCAGGGACACCTCTGACACTCCAGGTACATCTCTGACACTCCCAGGTATACCTCTGACATTCCAGGTACACCTCTGACACTGCTAGGTACTCCACTGACATTCCCTGGTACCTCTGACACTCCAGGTACCGTCCGACACTCCCAGGTGCACCTCTGACACTCCCAGGTACACCTCTGACACTCCCAGGTACACCTCTGACACTCCCAGGTACTCCACTGACACTCCGTGTTACACCTGACCTCCCAGGTACACTTCTACCTCCCAGGCTGACACTCAGGAACATTTCTCACCTCCCAGGTACACCTATGACATGGGTACTCCTCTGTCACTCCTGGTACACCTCTTAACCTCCCAGGTACACCTCTGACACTCTGGTACAACACTGCCAGGTACCCCTCGAACACTCCCAGGTACACCTCCAGACACTCCAGTGCCTCAGACACTCCAGGAACACCTGGACACTCCCGGTACACCTCTGACACTCAGGTACACCTCAGACACTCCTAGGTACACCTCTCACACCTCTCAGGTACACCTCTCACACCTCCCAGGTTCTCCTGTGACATTCCTGGAACTTCTCTGACACTCCCAGGTACATCCAGACACTCGGTACACCTCAGACACTCCGGTACACCTCTGACATTCCCAGGCAGACACTCTGACACTCCCAGGTACACCGCTGACACTCAGGTACACCCCAGACACTCCCAGGTACACTTTTCACACTCCCAGGTACCTCCCACTCTCCAAGTCACACCTCTGGCTGGTACACCTCTGACACTCCCAGGTACACCTCTGACACTCCCAGGTACACCTCTGACACTCAGTACCTCTGACACTCCCAGGTACTCATTGACACTCCAAGGTACCTCTGACACTCCCAGGACACCTCTGACCTCCCAGGTACACCTCTGACACTCCCAGGTATGCCTCCCAGCACTCCCAGGTACCTCTGACCTCCCAGGTACTCACTGACATTCCTGGTACACCTCTGACCTCCCAGGTACACGTCCGACACTCCCAGTGTACACCTCTGACACTCCCAGGTACAGCTCTGACACTCCCAGGTACACCTCCGAACCTCCCAGGTACTCCACTGACACTCAGTGTACACCCTGACACTCCCAGGTACACTTCTGACACTCCCAGGTACACCCCCAGACACTCCCAGACATCTCTCCTAGGACCTGTTCCAGGTGCTCCTCTGTCACTCCCTGGTACCTCTAACCTCCAGGTACACTGACACTCCAGGTACAACTAACACCCAGGTACACCTCAGACACTGCCAGGTACACCTCCAGACACTGCAGGGTACACCTCAGACACTCCAAGGTGCACATCTGACACTCCCAGGTGCACCTCCTGACACTCCCAGGCAACTCTGTCCTCCGGGTACACTCTGACACTCCCAGTACTCCTGACACTCCCAGGTACACCCCTGACACTCCCAGGTACACCTCTGACACTCCCAGGTACACCCAGACACTCCCAGGTGCCTTCTCACACTCCCTAGGTACACCTCTGAACTCCTAGGTACTCCTCTGTCACTCCCTGATACACCTCTAACACTCCCAGGTACACCTCTGACCTCCCAGGTACACCTTGACACTGCCAGGTACTCCTCAGACACTGCCAGGTACACCTCAGACACTGCCAGGTACACCTCCAGGCACTCCCAGGTACCTCAGACACTCAAGGTGCACCTCTGACACTCCCAAGTGCCTCTGACACTCCCAGGCACACCTCTGACACTCCCAGGTACCTCCGACACTCCCAGGTACATCTCCGACACTCCCAGGTACCTTCTTTCACTCATTCACCTCCGACACTCCCAGGTACACCTCTGACCTCAGGTCCTCCTTGACACTCCCAGGTACATCTGACACTCCCAGGTATACCTCCGACACTCCCAGGTACACCTCTGACACTCTGTGCCACTTCTCCCACCTCCCAGGCACCTCAGCCTCCCAAGTACACCTCTGACACTCCCAGGTACACCTCTGACACTCCCAGGTACACCTCCGAGCCTCCAGGTACACCTTTGACCTCCCAGGTGCTTCACTGACATTCCTGGTACCTCTGACACTCCAGGTACACCTTGACACTGGGAGTGCCTCCGACACTCCCAGGTACACCTCCGACACTCCCAGGTCACCTCCTGACCTCCCAGGTACACCTCCGACCTCCAGGTACACCCGCTCTCCATTCTGACACTCCCAGGTACCTCTGACACTCCTAGGTACACCTCTGACACTCCCAGGTACAACTCTACACCCTAGATACTCCACTGACATTCCTTGGTACACCTCTGACCTCCCAGGTACACCTCTGACACTCCCAGGTACCTCTGACACCCCCAGGTACCTCCGATACTCCCAGGTACACCTCTGACACCCCAGGTCCGCCTCCGGCCTCCCAGGTACAACTCCGACACTCCCAGGTAAACCTCCGAGTACTCTAGGTACACCCACAACCCTCCCAGGTACACCTCCCAGCACTCCGAGGTATTCCTCCTGGCCTCCTGGTACCTCTGACCTCCCAGGTACACCTCTGACACTCCCTGGTACCTCTGACACTCCTAGGTACACCTCTGTCACTCCCTGGTTCTCCCCAACCTCCCAGGTACACCTCAGACACTCCAGGTACCTCAGACACTCCCAGGTACACCTCTGACACTCCCAGGTACACCTCAGACCTCCTAGGTACACCTCCTCTCACACTCTCCAGTGCCTCCTCCCACCTCCCAGGTACCTCCTGTGACATTCCCTGGAACTTCTCTGACCTCCCAGGTACACCTCAGACCTCCCAGGTACACCTGCCAGCTCCCAGGTACACCCCACTGACCTCCCAGGTACATCTGACACTCCCAGGTACACCTCCGGCTCCCAGGTCACACCTCCTGACACTCCCAGGTACCTTCTCACACTCCCAGGCACACCTCTGACCTCCCGTGCACCTCCCCAGCCTCCCAGGTACCATCTGACCTCCCAGGTACACCTCTGACACTCCCAGGTACACCTCTGACCTCCCAGGTACTTCACTGACATTCCCTGGTACCTCTGACACTCCCCAGGTACACCTTGACTGGCAGGTACACCTCCGCTCCAGGTACACCTCCGACACTCCCAGGTACACCTCGGCTCTCCCAGGTACCTCCCAGCCTCCCAGGTACACCTCTGGCTCCCAGGCTGCTCCCAGCCTCCCAGGTACACCTCCGAACCTCCCAGGTACACCTCTGACACTCCCAGGTACACCTCTGACACTCCCAGGTACTCCTGACATTCCTGGTACACCTCCCAACCTCCCAGGTACACCTCCTGACACTCCCAGGTACCTCTGACACTCCCAGGTACACCTCCGACTCCCCAGTACACCTCTGACATCCCAGGTCCCCCTCCGACCTCCCAGGTACACCTCCGACACTCCCAGGTACACCTCCGATACTCCTAGGTACACCCCTGACACTTCAGGTACACCTCTGACCTCCCAGGTACACTCTGACCTCCCAGGTACCTCCTGACACTCCCAGGTACACCTCCGACACTCCAGGTACACCTCTGACCTGCTAGGTGCTCACTGACACTCCCTGGTACACCTCTGACACTCCCAGGTACGTCCGCTACTCCCAGGTACACCTCTGACACTCCCAGGTGAACCTCCCAGGAACATTCTGTCCTATGTACCTCTGAACTTCTAGGTACTCTCTGTCCTCCCTGATACACCTCTGACACTCCCAGGTACACCTTGACACTCCCAGGTACACCTCTGACACTGCCAGGTACCTCAGACACTGCCAGGTACACTCAGACACTGCAGTACACCTCAGACACTCAAGTGCACCTCTGACACTCCCAGGTGCACCTCTGACACTCCCAGGCACACCTCTGACACTCCCAGGTACACCTCTGACACTCCACAGTACTCACTGACACTCCCTGGTACACCCTGACACTCCAGGGTACACCTCTGACACTCCAGGTACACCCCAGACACTCCCAGGTACACTTCTCACACTCCTAGGTACCTCTGACACTTCTAGGTGCTCTCTGTCACTTCCTGATACATCTAACACTCCCAGGTACTCTGACTCTCCAGGCACCGCTGACACTGCCAGGTACACCTCCAGACACTGCCAGGTACACCTCAGACACTCCCAGGTACACCTCCAGGCACTCCCAGGTACACCTCAGACACTCCAGGTGCACCTCTGACACTCCCAGGAGTGCACCTCTGACCTCCCAGGTACACCTCTGACACTCCCAGTACCTCCGACACTCCCAGGTACACCTCCGACACTCCCAGGTACACCTCTTACACTCCCAGGTACACCTCCGACACTCCCAGGTACACCTCTGACACTCCCAGGTACACCTCCGACACTCTCAGGTACACCTCCTGACCTCCCAGGTACACCTCCTGACCTCCCAGGTACACCTCTGACACTCCCAGGTACACCTCTGACACTCCCAGGTACTCCACTGACACTCCGTGGTACCCTTGACACTCCCAGGTACACCTCTGACCTCCCAGGTACCCCAGACACTCCCAGGTACACTTCTCATACTCCCAGGTACACCAACACTTCGGTACTCTCTTTCCTCCCTGGTACACCTCTGACACTCCCAGGTACACCTCCCAAACATTCATGCTCTGACACTGCAGGTACACCTCCGACACTGCCAGGTACACCTCAGACACTCCCAGGTGCTCACTGACACTCCCTGGTACACCCCTGACACTCCGAGGTATACCTCTGACACTCCCAGGTACACCCCAGACACTCCCAGGTACACTTCTCACCTCCTAGGTACATCTGACACTTCTAGGTACTCTCTGTCACTCCTGATACACCTCTAACACTCCCAGGTACACCCCAGCACTCCCAGGTACACCGCTGACACTGCCAGGTACACCTCGGACACTGCCAGGTACACCTCAGACACTCCCAGGTACACCTCAGACACTCGAAGGTTGCACCTCTGAACCTCCCAAGTGTACCTCTGACACTCAGGCACACCTCTGACACTCCCAGGTACACCTCAGACACTCCCAGGTACACCACCCCCACCTCCCAGGTACACCTCTGACACTCCCAAGTACACCTCTGACACTCCATGTACACCTCCGACACTCCCAGGTACACCTCCGACCTCCCAGGTACACTTCTTACATTCCCAGGTACACCTCCGACCTCCCAGGTACACCTCTGACACTCCCAGGTACACCTCCGACACTCCCAGGTACACCTCTGACACTCCCAGGTACACCTGTGCTCCCAGGTACACCTCTGACACTCCCAAGTACAACTCTGACACTCCCAGGTACACCAACGACCTCCCAGGTACACCTCCGACACTCCCAGGTACCTTCTTACCTCCCAGGTACACTGACACTTCCAGGTACACCTCCGACACTCCAGGTACACCTCCGACACTCTCAGGTACACCTCTGACTCCCAAGTACACCTCTGACCTCCCAGGTACACCTCCGACACTCCCAGGTACACCTCCGACACTCCCAGGTATCCCTTCTTACACTCCCAGGTACCTCCGACCTCCCAGGTACCTCTGACACTCCCAGGAACACCTCAGACACTCCCAGGTACCTCTGACACTCCCAGGTACCTCTGACACTCCCAGGTACACCTCTGACACTCCCAGGTACACCTTTGACCTCCCAGGTACTCCACTGACATTCCTGGTACCTCTGAGCCTCCCAGGTACAACCCCTTCCAGCACTGCCAGGTACACCTCCGACGCTGCCAGGTACACCTCCGACACTCCCAGGTACACTTCTCCTCCTCCCAGGTACCTCCGACACTCCCAGGTACACCTCTGACACTCCCAGGTACACCTCTGACCTCCAAGGTACACCTCTACAGCCTCCCAGGTACAACTCTGACCACTCCCAGGTACACCTCTGACACTCCCAGGTACCTCTGACACTCTCTGGTACACCTCTGAGCCTCCCAGGTACCTCCTTGCTCTCAGGTACTGCACACTCAGGTCACTCGATCCCGGCATTACCTGGTACCTCTACCCTCCCAGGTACACCGCTGACACCAGGTACACCTCCGCCACTCCCAGGTACACCTCTGACACTCCCAGGTACCACTTCTCACACTCCAGGTACCTCCGACACTCCCAGGTACATCTTTGACACTCCCGGTACACCTCTGACACTCCCAGGTACACCTCTGACACTCCCAGGTACACCTCAGACACTCCTAGGTACCTCTCACTCTCAGGTACACCTCTCACACTCCCAGGTTCTCCTGTGACCTCCTTGGAACTTCTCTGACCTCCCAGGTACACCTCAGACACTCCCAGGTACACCTCAGACACTCCCAGGTACACCTCTGACATTCCCAGGCACACCTCTGACACTCCAGGTACACCTCTGACACTCCCAGGTACACCTCTGACACTCCATGTACCTCCGACACTCCCAGGTACACCTCTGACACTCCCAGGTACTCCACTGACACTCCCTGGTACACCCCTAACACTCCCAGGTACACCTCTGACACTCCCAGGACCACCTCTGCACTCCCAGGTACCTCAGACACTCCCAGGTACACCTCTGACACTCCCAGGTACACCCCAGACACTCCCAGGTACACTTCTCACACTCCCAGGTACACCTCCGACACTCCCAGGTACACCTCTGACACTCCCAGGTACACCTCTGACACTCCCAGGTACACCTCTGACACTCCCAGGTACACCTCTGACACTCCCAGGTACACCTCTGACACTCCCAGGTACACCACTGACACTCCAGGGTACACCTCCCAACCCCACTCGGTACACCTCTGACACTCCCAGGTACACCTCTGTGCTCCAGGTACACCTCCTGACCTCCCAGGTACCTCTGACACTCCAGGTACACCTCTGACACTCCCAGGTACTACACTGACACTCCCAGTACACCTCCTGACCTCCCAGGTACCTCCTGACACTCCCAGGTACACCTCTGACACTCCCAGGTACACCTCTGACATCTCCAGGTATCCCCTGACACTCCTGGTACACCTCCGACACTCCAGGTACACCTCCGAGCACTCCCAGGTACACCCCAGACACTCCCAGGTACCTCCTCACACTCCCAGGTACCTCTGACACTCCCAGGTACACCTCTGACACTCCTGATACCTCCTAACAATCCCAGGTACACTCTGACACTCCCAGGTACCATGACACTCCCAGGTACACCTCCAACTCTCCCAGTACACCTCAGACCTCCCAGGTACCTTCGAACTCCCAGGTACCTCCGACACTCCCAGGTACCTCCGACACTCCCAGGTATTTCCTCGGCACTCCCAGGTACACCTCCTGACACTGCCAGGTACTCACTGACATTCCCTGTTTTCCTGCTGACCTCCAGGTACACAATCCTGAGCACTCCCAGGTACACCTCTGGCACTCCCAGGTACACCTCCTGACACTCCAGGTACACCTCTGACCACTGCTAGAGTACACCTCCCCAGCACTCCCAGGTACACCTCCTGACTCTCCCAGGTACATCTGACACTCCAGGTACACCTCTGACACTCCCAGATACAACTCTGACACACCCAGATATACATCTGACACTCCCAGTGCCTCTGGCTGCCCAGTGCTCCACTGACATTCACTGTGCACCTCTGACCGCTCCCCAGGTGCAAGTCCCAGCACTCCCCAGATACACCTCTAACACTCCCAGGTACAGCTCTGACACTCACAGGTACACCTCTGACACTCCCAGGTACTCCACTGACACTCCCTGTTACACCCCTGACTCTCCCAGGTACACCTCTGACACTCCCAGGTACACCCCAAACACTCCCAGGTACACTTCTCACACACCTAGGTACACCTATGACACTTCTAGGTACTCCTCTGTCACTCCCTGATACACCTCTAACACTCCCAGGTACACCGCTGACACTCCCAGGTACACCGCTGACACTGCCAGGTACACCTCAGACACTGCCAGGTACCCTCAGACACTGCCAGGTACACCTGAGACACTCCCAGGTACACCTCAGACACTCCAAGGTGCACCTCTGACACTCCCAGGCACACCTCCTGACACTCCCAGGTACACCTGACCTCCCAGGTGCTCCACTGACACTCCCTGGTACCTGGCCCCCAGGTACACCTCTGACACTCCCAGGTACACCCCAGACACTCCCAGGTACACTTCTCAAACTCCTAGGTACACCTCTGACACTTCTAGGTACTCCTCTGTCACTCCCTGATACACCTCTAACACTCCCAGGTACACCGCTGACACTCCCAGGTACACCGCTGACACTGCCAGGTACACCTCTGACACTCCCAGGTACACCCCAGACACTCCTAGGTACACTTCTCACACTCCCAGGTCCACCTCCGACACTCCCAGGTACACCTCTGACACTCCCTAGTACACCCCTGACACTACCAGGTACACCTCTGACACTCCCAGGTACACCTCTGACACTCCCAGGTACTCCACTGACATTCCGTGGTACACCTCTGACACTCCCAGGTACACCGCTGACACTGCCAGGTACACTTCTCACACTCCTAGGTACACCTCTGACACTTCTAGGTACTCCTCTGTCACTCCCTGATACACCTCTAACACTCCCAGGTACTCCACTGACATTCCCTGGTACACCTCCCACTCTCAGGTATCCTCTGACCTCCCAGGTACACCTCTGACACTCCCAGGTACACCTCCGATACTCCAGGTACACCTCTGACACTCCCAGGTTCGCCTCCTGACACTCCAAGTACAACTCCGACACTCCCAGGTAAACCTCCGTCCTCCTAGGTACACCCTCTGACACTCCCAGGTACACCTCCTGACCTCAAGGTATTCCTCTGACACTCCTGGTACACCTCTACACCTCCCAGGTACACCTCAGACACTCCCTAATGCCCTCCTGACCTCCCAGGTACACCTCTTTCCTCCCTGGTTCTCCCCTGACTCTCCCAGTGCCTCGGACCTCCCAGGCCACCTCAGACACTCCCAGGTACACCTCTGACACTCCCAGGTACACCTCGGACACTCGTGGGTACACCTCTCACACTCTCAGGTACCTCTCCCCTCCCAGGTTCTCCTTTGACACTCCCTGGGCTTCTCTGACCTCCCAGGTACACCTCAGACACTCCCAGGTACCTCAGACACTCCCAGGTACACCTCTGACATTCCCAGGCACTCTGACAATCCCAGGTACACCGCTGACACTGCCAGGTACACCTCTGACACTCCATGTGCCTCCGACACTCCCAGGTACACCTCTGACACTCCCAGGTGCTCACTGACACTCCTGGTACACCTGACACTCCCAGGTACACCTCCAGCCTCCAGGTACCTCTGACCTCCCAGGTACCTCAGACACTCCCAAGTACCCAGACACTCCCAGGTACACCCAGACACTCTCAGGTGCACTTCTCACACTCCCAGGTACACCTCTGACACTCCCAGGTACACCTCTGACACTCCCAGGTACACCTCCCAGCACTCCCAGTACCTCTGACACTCCCAGGTACACCTCTGACACTCCCAGGCTCCACCTGACACTCCAGGTACACCTCTGACACTCCAGGTACACCTCTGACACTCCCAGGTACACCTCTGACACTCAGGTACACCTCCTGACACTCCCAGGTACACCTCAGTGCTCCCAGGTACACCTCTGACACTCCCAGGTACACCTCAGACCTGGTACACCCCTGCTCAGCACTCTCAGTCCTTCTCACCTCCGGGTACACCTCTGACCTCCCAGGTACCTCCTGACACTCCCAGTACACCTCTGACACTCCCAGGTACCTCCTGACCTCTGAGTACCTCCTGACACTCAGGTACACCTGACACTCCAGGTCCTCCCAACACTCCCAGGTACCTCTGACCTCCAGGTACCTCTGACACTCCAGGTGTCTTGAGCCTCCCAGGTACTCACCCACTCAGGTACTCCACTGACATTCCCTGGTACCTCTGACACTCCCAGGTACACCTCTGACACTCCATCACCTCTGACCTCCCAGGTACACCTCCGCAGCCTCCCAGGTACTCCTCTGACACTCCTGGTACACCCAGTGACCTCCAGTGCCTCCCAGCACTCCCAGGTACACCCAGACACTCCCAGGTACACTCCTCACACTCCTAGGTACACCTCTGACACTTCACATTGCTCTGTCCTCCTGATGCACCTCTAACACTCAGGTACACCTCTGACACTCCAGGTCACAGCTGACTCTGCCAGGTCACCTCTGACACTGCCAGGTACACCTCAGACACTGCCAGGTACACCTCAGACACTCCAAGGTGCCTCTGACCTCCCAAGTGCACCTCCTGACACTCAGGCACACCCTGACACTCCCAGGTACACCCCAGACACTCCCAGGTACACTTCTCACACTCCTAGGTACACCTCTGACACTTCTAGGTACGCCTCTGTCACTCCCTGAAGCACCTCTAACACTCCAGGTACACCGCTGACACTCCCAGGTACACCGCTGACACTGCCAGGTACACCTCAGACATTGCCAGGTACACCTCAGACACTGCCAGGTACACCTCAGACACTCCCAGGTACACCTCAGACACTCCAAGGTGCCTCTGACACTCCAAGTGCACCTCTGACACTCCAGGCACCCTCTGACACTCCAGGTACACCTCAGACACTCCCAGGTACACCGCTGACACTCCCAGGTACACCTCTGACACTCCCAAGTACACCTCTGACACTCCCAGGTACACCTCCGACACTCCCCGGTACATAAGACTCTCCCAGGTACACTTCTTGCACTCCAGGTACACCTCCGACTCTCCCAGGTACACCTCTGACTTTCCAGGTACACCTCCGACACTCTCAGGTACACCTCTGACACTCCCAGGTACACCTCCGACACTCCCAGGTACCTCCGACACTCCCAGGTACACCTCTGACACTCCAGGTACACCTCTGACACTCCCAGGTACACCCTCTGCCTCCAGGTACACCTTTGACCTCCCAGGTACTCAGATGACATTCCTGGTACACCTCTGACACTCCAGGTACACCTGACACTGCCAGGTACACCTCGGCCTCCCAGGTACACCTCTGACCTCCCAGGTACACTTGTCACACGGGTACACCTCCGACACTCCCAGGTACATCTTTGACACTCCCAGGTACACCTCTGACACTCAAGGTACACCTCTGACACTCCCAGGTACACCTCTGACACTCCCAAGTACTCCACTGACATTCCCTGGTACACCTCTGACACTCCAGGTACGTCCGACACTCCCGAGATACACTTGACACTCCAGGTACATCTCTGACACTCCCAGGTACACCTCTGACTCTGCCAGGTACTCCACTGACACCCCAGGTACACCTCTCTGACACTTGCGTACACCTCTGACACTCCCAGGTACACCTCAGACACTCCGTGGTACACCCCCCTGACACTCCCAGGTACACCTCTGACACTCCCAGGTACATCCCCTGAGACTCCGGGTACACCTTAGACACTCCCAGGTACACCCCAGACACTCCAGGTACACCCCAGGCACTCCCAGGTACACTTCTCACACCTGCAGGCACACATCCGACACCCCAGGTACACCTCTGACACTCCCAGGTACACCTCTGACACCCCAGGTACATTCTGACACATCCAGGTACACCTCTGACACTCCCAGGTACACCTCTGACATTCCCAGGTACAACTCCGACATTCCCAGGTAAACCTCCGATACTCCTAGGTACAACTCTGACACTCCCAGGTACACTTCTCACACTCCCAGGTACACCTCCGACACTCCCAGGTACACCTCTGACACGCCCAGGTACATCTCTGACACTCCCAGGTACACGTCCGACACTCCCAGATACACCTCTGACACTCCCTGGTACATCTCTGACACTCCCAGGTACACCTCTGACACTGCCAGGTACACCTTTGACAATCCCAGGTACTCCTGTGACACTCCAAGGTACACCTCCGACACTCCCAGGTACACCTCTGACACTCCCAGGTACACCTTCGATATTCCCAGGTACACCTCCGATATTCCCAGGTACACCTCTGACACACCCAGGTACACCTCCGATATTCCCAGGTACACCTCCGATACTCCCAGGTACACCTTTGAGACTCCCAGGTACTTCACTGACACTCCCTGGTATACTTCTGACATTCCCAGGTGCACCTCTGACACTCCCAGGTTCGCCAGCGACACTCCCAGGTACAACTCTGACACTCCCAGGTAAACTTCCGATACTCCTAGGTACACCTCTGACACTCCCAGGTACACCTCTCACACTCCTAGGTATTCCTCTGACACTCCCTGGTACTTCTCTGACACTTCCTGGTACACCTCCGATATTCCCAGGTACACCTCCGATATTCCCAGGTACACCTCCGATACTCGCAGGTACACTTTTGAGACTCCCAGGTACTTCACTGACACTCCCTGGTATACCTCTGAGACTCCCAGGTACACCTCTGACACTCCCATGTACACCTCCGACACTCCAAGGTACACCTCTGACACTCCCAGGTACTCCATTGACACACCCTGGTACACCCCTGACACTCCCAGGTACACCTCTGACATTCCGAGGTACACCTCTGACACTCCCAGGTACACCTCAGAAATCCCAGGTACACCCCAGACACTCCCAGGTACACCCCAGACACTCCCAAGTACACTTCTCACACTCCCAGGTACACGTCCAACACTCCCAGATACACCTCTGACACTCCCAGGTACATATCTAATACTCCTAGGTACACCTCTGACACTCCTAGGTACTCCTCTGTCACTCCCTGATACACCTCTAACACTCCCAGGTACACCGCTGATACTCCCAGGTACACCGCTGACACAGCCAGGTACACCTCAGACACTGCCAGGTACACCTCAGACACTGCCAGGTACACCTCAGACACTCCAGGTACACCTCAGACACTCCCAGGTGCACCTCTGACACTCCCAAGTGCACCTCTGACACTCAGGCACCCCTCTGACACTCCCAGGTACACCTCAGACACTCCCAGGTACACCATCGGCCTCCCAGGTACACCTCTGACACTCCCAAGTACACCTCTGACACTCCAGGTACACCTCCGACCTCCCGGTACACCTCAGACACTCCCAGGTACACTTCGTACACTCTCCAGGTACACCTCCGACTCTCCCAGGTACACCTCTGACTTTCTAGGTACACCTCCGACACTCTCAGGTACACCTGACACTCCAGGTACACCTCCGACACTCCCAGGTACACCTCTCGACCTCCCAGGTACACCTCTGACCTCCCGGTACACTCTCTGACACTCCAGGTACACCTCTAACACTCCCAGGTACACGACCTCCCAGGTACTCGAATGACATTCCCTGGTACACCTCTGACACTCCCAGGTACACCTCTGACACTGCCAGGTACACCTCTGACACTCCCAGGTACACCTCTGCACTCCCAGGTACACTTGTCACCGCCCAGGTACACCTCCGACACTCCAGGTACATCTTTGACACTCCAGGTACACCTCTGACACTCCAAGGTACCTCTGACACTCCAGGTACACCTCTGACACTCCCAAGTACTCCACTGACATTCCTGGTACACCTCCTGACACTCCCAGGTACACGTCCGACACTCGCAGATACCTTCTGACACTCCCAGGTACATCTCACGCCTCCAGGTACACCTCTGACTGCCGGTACTCCACTGACACTCCTGGTACATCCCAGCACTCCAGGTACCTCTGACCTCCAGACACTCCCAGGTCCATTCTCACACTCCTAGGTACACCTCTGCACTCCTAGGTACTCCTCTGTCCTCCCTGATACACCTCTGACACTCCAGGTACACGTCCGACACTCATGATACACTTCTGACACTCCATGGCCACATCTCCGAACACTCCCAGGTACACCTCTGACACTGCCAGGTACTCCACTGACACTCCCTGGTACATCCCTGACACTCCAGGTACACCTCTGACACTCAAGGTACACCTCTGACACTCCCAGGTACACCTCTGACACTCCCAAGTTGCTCCACTGACACTCCTGGTACACCTCCACACTCCAGGTACGTCGACACTCCCAGGTACACTTCGGCACTCCCAGGTACATCTCGGCCTCCAGGTACACCTCTGACACTGCCAGGTTGCTCCACTGACCTCCTGGTACATCCCTGACACTCCCAGGTACACCTCTGACCTCCCAGGTACACCCACACACTCCCAGGTACACTTCTCACCTCCCAGGTACACCTCTGACACTCCCAAGTACTCCACTGACATTCCCTGGTACCTCTGACACTCCCAGGTACCGTCCGACACTCCCAGATACACTTCCCAACCTCCAGGTACATCTCTGACACTCCCAGGTACACCTCTGACTCTGCCAGGTACTCCACTGACACTCCCTGGTACATCCTGCCTCCAGGTACACCTCTGACACTCCAGGTACACCCACACACTCCCAGGTCCACTTCTCCACCTCCTAGGTACACCTCTGACCCTCCTAGGTACTCCTCTGTCACTCCTGATGCACCTCTAACACTCCCAGGTACACCGCTGACACTCCCAGGTACACATGACATGCCATGTCACCTCAGACACTGCTGCTACCTTCAAACACTGCCAGGTACACCTCAGACACTCCCAGGTACACCTCAGACACTCCAAGGTGCATCTGACACTCCCAAGTTACACCTCTGACACTCCCAGGTACACCTCTGACACTCAGGTACACTTCTCACACTCAGGTACACCTCAGCCTCCCTGGTACACCTGACTTTTCAGGTACCTCTGACACTCCCAGGTACACCCCCAGACACTCCCAGGTACACTTTTCACCTCCTAGGCAGGTACACCTCTGACTGCCCTAGGTACTCCTCTGTCCTCCTGATACACCTCTAACACTCCGTTACCGCTGACCTCCCAGAAAACCGCTGACACTGCCGGGTACCTCTGACACTCCCAGGTACACCCCAGACACTCCTGGGTACACTTCTCACACTCCCAGGTACTCCTCTGTCACTCCCTGATACACCTCTAACACTCCCAGGTACACCGCTGACACTCCCAGGTACACCGCTGACACTCCCAGGTACACCTCTGACACTCCCTGGTACACCCCTGACACTCCCAGGTACACCTCTGACACTCACAGGTACACCTCTGGCACTCCCAGGTACTCCACTGACATTCCGTGGTACACCTCCGACACTCCCAGGAACACCTCCGACACTCCCAGGTACACTTTTCACACTGCCAGGTACACCTCCGACACTCCCACGTACACCTCTGACACTCCCAGGTAAACCTCTGACACTCCAGGGTACACCTCCGACACTCCCAGGAACACCTCCGACACTCCCATGTACACCTCTGACACTCCAGGGTACACATCTGATACTCCCAGGTGCACCTCTGACACACCCAGGTATACCTCTGACACTCCCAGGTACACCTCTGACACTGCCAGGTACTCCACTGACATTCTGACACTCCCAGGTACACCTCTGACACTCCCAGGTATACCTCTGACACTCCCAGGTACACCTCTAACACTGCCAGGTACTCCACTGACACTCCCTGTTACACCCATTGACACTCCCAGGTACACCTCTGACACTCCCAGGTACACCCCAGACACTCTCAGGTACACTCCTCACACTCCTAGGTACACCTCTGACACTCCCAGGTACCCTTGTCACACTCCCAGGTACACCTCCGACACTCCCAGGTACATCTTTGACACTCCCAGTTACACCTCTGACACTCCAAGGTACACCTCTGACACTCCCAGGTACACCTCTGACACTCCCAAGTACTCCACTGACATTCCCTGGTACACATCTGACACTCCCAGGTACACGTCCAACACTCCCAGATACATCTCTGACACTCCCAGGTACACCTGTGACACTCCCAGGTACACCTGTGTCACTCCCAGGTACACCTCCGATAATCCCAGGTACACCTCAAACACTCCCAGGATACACCGCTGACACTCCCAGGCACACCTCCTGCACTCCCCCTAAGGTACTCCCAGGACACTTCTTACAGGTACACCTCCGACACTCCTCAGGTACACCTCTGACACTCCCAGGTACACCTCCGACACTCCAGGTACACCTCTGACACTCCCAGGTACACCTCTGACAAACTCCCGGGCATTCCTCTGACACTCCCATGTACACTTCTGACACTGCCAGGTACTCCACTGACACTCCCTGGTACACCATTGACACTCCCAGGTGCACCTCTGACACTCCCAGGTACACCCCAGACACTCCCAGGTACACTCCTCACACTCCTAGGTACACCTCTGACACTCCCAGGTACACTTGTCACACGCCCAGGTACACCTCCGACACTCCCAGGTACATCTTTGACACTCCCAGGTACACCTCTGACACTCCAAGGTACACCTCTGACACTCCCAGGTACACCTCTGACACTCCCAAGTACTCCACTGACATTCCCTGGTACACCTCTGACACTCCCAGGTACACGTCCGACACTCCCAGATACACTTCTGACACTCCCAGGTACATCTCTGACACTCCCAGGTACACCTCTGACTCTGCCAGGTACTCCACTGACACTCCCTGGTACATCCCTGACACTCCCAGGTACACCTCTGACACTCCCAGGTACACCCCACACACTCCCAGGTACACTTCTCACACTCCTAGGTACACCTCTGACACTCCTAGGTACTCCTCTGTCACTCCCTGATACACCTCTAACACTCCCAGGTACACCGCTGACACTCCCAGGTACACCGCTGACACTGCCAGGTACACCTCAGACACTGCCATGTACACCTCAGACACTGCCAGGTACACCTCAGACACTCCCAGGTACACCTCAGACACTCCAAGGTGCACCTCTGACACTCCCAAGTGCACCTCTGACACTCCCAGGCACACCTCTGACATTCCCAGGTACATCTCAGACACTCCCAGGTACACCGCTGACACTCCCAGGTACACCTCTGAAACTCCCAAGTACACCTCTGACACTCCCAGGGACACGTCCGACACTCCCAGATACACTTCTTACACTCCCAGGTACACCTTTGACACTCCCAGGGACACCTCCGACACTCCCAGGTATATTTCTTATACTCCCAGGTACACCTCCGACACTCCCAGGTACACCTCTGACACTCCACAGGTACACCAGACACTCCAGGTACACCTCACTCAGGCACACCTCGGCTGCTGCCAGGTACACCTCTGACACTCCCAGGTACACCTCTGACCTCCCAGGTACAACTCTGACACTCCCAGGTACACCTCTGACACTCCCAGGTACACCTCTGACACTCCAGGCACACCTCTGACCTCCCAGGTACACCTCTGACACTCCATGTACTCCACTGACACTCCTGGACACCCCTGACACTCCGGTTACACCTCTGACACTCCCAGGTACACCCAGACACTCCCAGGTACACTTCTCACACTCCCTAGGTACACCTCTGACACTAGGTACTCCTCTGTCACTCCCTGGTACACCTCTTACTCAGGTACACCTCCGGCCTCCTCAGGTACCACTGACACTCCGTGGTTTGACAACTCCCAGGTACACCTCCTGACACTCCAGGTCTCTCCACCTCCGGTGCACTCGACCTTGTACACCCCAGACACTCCCAGGTACACCCCAGACACTCTCGTTGCACTTCACACTCTCAGGTACACCTCTGACGCTCCGTTTTCTGACACTCCCAGGTACACCTCTGACACTCAGTTCCTCTGACACTCCCAGGTTACCTCTACCTCCCAGGTACTCCACTGACACCAGGTACCTCGACACTCAGGTACACCTCTGCCTCCAGGTACACCTCTGACACTCCCAGGTATACCTCTGACACTCCAGGTACACCTCTGACTCCCAGGTACACCTCTGACCTCCCAGGTACAGACCCCTTTCCCAGGTACACCCTGACACTCCCAGGTACACCCCTGACACTCTCAGGTACACTTCTCACACTCCCAGGTACACCTCGACCTCCCAGGTACACCTCACATTCCCAGGTTGCACCTCTGACCTCCCAGGTGCACCTCCTGACACTCCCAGGTACACCTCTGACACTCCCAGGTACACAGCTGACACTCCCAGGTACACCCCAGACACTCCAGGTACACCAGACATTCACCCTTCTCACACTCAAGTACACCTCGGACACTCCCAGGTACACCTCTGACACTCCAGGTACACCTCTGACACTCAGTACACCTCTAACACTCCAGGTACACCTCCGACACTCCCCAGGTACACCTCTGACACTCCCAGATACACCTCTGACACTGCCAGGTACTCCACTGACATTCCCTGGTACACCTCTGACACTCCCAGGTACACCTCTGACACTCCCAGGTATACCTCAGCCTCCAGGTACACCTCTGACACTGCCAGGTACTCCACTGACTCCCTGGTAAACCATTGGCCTCCCAGGTACACCTCTGACACTCCCAGGTTTTGTGCTCCAGATACACCCCAGACACTCCAGGTGGCAATGCGTGACTTCAA